>NW_026533232.1:7925000-8087500 GCF_028296485.1 Oppia nitens
CTTTTGTTTACTCTCTTTCTTTCTCTCTCTCTCTCTCTCTCTCTCTCTTGTCTTAGCTCACAATATTTGGGCGTAATTTTGTGAACTAAATTACGACAATAACTTTCGTCTCAATTTTTGCTGTCATTTTTCAATTACCTATTAAATGAATGCCTCGGATTCACTGTTTACTACTACCCGTCCCTTCTCTCTAAACAATGCCAACACAATACAGTGCTTTATACTGTATAATACATATATGTATGTACTGTATATATGTATTGAATTGTTGTCACACAATTGACTATAAATTATGCTATTATTTGTTTGATCGACAAAAACAGAGTTTGCTTTTTTTGCTATAATGGCAATCATATTGTATATCACGTCAATACATATATCTATTTACTATCTCTCTCTCTCTCTCTCTCTCTCTCTCTCTCTCTCTCTCTCTCTCTCTCTCTCTCTCTCTTTCTCTCTCTCTCTCTAATCGTATCTTATTTTTATATCAAACAAATAGACACAATAAATGAATATATATATATAATATAAATGACATATATATATATATACTGTATATATATTAAATGTGTATTGTTTTGTCGTTTTTATTTAAAAAAAAGGAAACACATATTTCTATGAGTTACTTTAACAAACAATAAATTATTTTCTATGTATGATAATAGAAATGTAATATTTGTATTGTTATACACACAATAAGATTAAATTATTGTCTAGTGATTGACATATAAATGAGAGAAAATAATATGACATTAAAAAAGTGTAGTCACAGACAAAACAATATTATCATAATTGCTAAAAACAAAAACATTAAGTAAAGCAAATGTAAAAAACCAGAAAATGTTAAACAAAATTAGATTTAATATAAATATATATAGAATAATATATATAAATGATAAACGAGTGTAAAGATTATATGAAAAAGTCAATCTTTTTTGCTTTTTATTAAATTATATCATAAAACATATCTTTATATCATATATTACACTCAAACTTAGATATCATATGAAATATCATACTGTATAATGAATTTGGATTTTTTAGGACCAATTTTTTGCTCTTTCAAACTATTGTCACAATAAATAGAGGAAGAGATATGATATGTAAAAATGATGATTATTTTTTTATTTATATATTTTTTGGTTTGTCTATTATAGATTTTAGCGGTATTTAATTACTACACCGACAAAAATATGTTTAATATATGTGATATAATAATTAATAATAATATTAAAAATACTATACTCTGAACATCTATGTGTTGATATAACTTACAACAGCAATATATTTTACAAACAAAAAAATTGCTATTAATTATTGAAAGCTTAAATAAGCATATTTTATACCATAAAACATTGGTTGGTGAAATTTTTATAATAATTACAATTACTCTATATTATTGTAAATTTTTGGATAAAATTGACAACACACATATATATATAAAACATTGTATTACAAGTTATAAAATGTTTGTAAATAATAAATTACATAATAAATATGTGGCAAAAAACGATAATTTATTGGAAAACTATTTCCAATTTCATTTTGTATTACCCCTAATAACCATATACTATATACAACAGTAAACATAAATTCAATCAAAAAAACCTAACTAAACCACTTTTATGATGCATATTCACTAATTTCATGTTTATGTCAATATTAATAATAATATATATACTGTATTTGTTTGTTAATGCTATGCTATCATCTAATACATGTTAGTTTATTGATTATTTTATATTATCATGATAATACAAAATATATTTTATATATAGTATATATTATATACTGTACTATTGAAAATATATATATCATATAATGTATATAAAAACGTATAAATTATTGATATTATAAATTATTTATATGTAAAATAAATTTACTGAATTAAAATATTTTGTAATCATAGTTGATATTAAAATTTATAATAATCTAAATTTCAAGATTTTATATTAAATGTATAAAAACTTAAAATTATGAGATTTAAAAACGTTTTTAAAACTAAGTATCTGACATAAACCCATTATACTGTTCATTAATTCTGAATATCTTCAATTTAGTAATATAACTTAAGTAAAAAAATTATTAAACATTTTAAAATTAATGAACAATTTATAATAAATAAATTACATAAAATATAGCTTTTATATTTCATATAAATACAATATAAAAGTAATTATCTTTTAATAAAATTTGTTTAAACATTTTTTTCATTACAAAACGCAATAAATAGTTTTTGTAGTCTAATAACAATAATAGCAATTTTTACTAAAATTCATAATCTCATAATAATTTTTGAATAGATTGTAATATTATAGTGATTATTTTGTATACAATTTGTTTAATGACTTTTTTGCATTTTTATACTATCACACAAAACTTTATATGATTTTTAATGACAATATGATATCGTATTATTTTATGTACAGTATAAATATATGATGTATCTAAAGTGTGTATTTAATTTAATTGAATCTAATTTATCATAACATTGTTTCACTTAACACAGTGTTGTGCTAAATATACTTATTTTTATATTATAAAAATTATATACTATACTATTAATATATTTTCTCATTTTTACCGAAACATGTATTGTTTGATAATACGAGAGTTTATATATATTTTTAAAATGCAGTGAAAAAGTGAAACTTATTCAAGTGTTCATAATGTTAAACACATATAAAGCATGTTTTTATTTCATACTAAGCAATAAGTTGATGATAGTTAAGTGTAAATACTTGATAATAAAATAAAAGCCTACTTTTTATTATATAATATATAAGTTACAGTCAATCATAAAATTGCGTGTTATTGAAGTAGTTTTTTTGTTACTATACAGTATAAAAATGTATATAAAAACAATAATCAATCTATGATTTATACAGTCTGTATGCAGTTTAGATACAATATAATAAAGTCAACAACAGGTAACCAAACAAACAAATACAAGTACAGTACAGTATATATATATATATATATATATATATATTATGCATTATATAGTTTTATAGACAATACTAAAAACTAATTTGTTGGTAATAAATAAAAGTTTTTGGTAAAAGTGAAATGTAATCCACTTTCTGTGTGTCATTAATAAGAAATCAACTGAATTTCCGATAATAATAATAAAGTGAAGAATATTTTACGTGTTAAGAGACTATGGAATGGTAGGTAAGGCACTGATAGGTCAGCTTTGATAGTAAATGGAAAAATGAATAAAAGAGAAAAGAGAGAGAAAGAGAGAGAGAGAGAGAGAGAGAGAGCGAGAGAGAGATGTTATCATCAATACTAAAACATAACACTAATATTGATTACCACTTTCTCTCAATATAACTACTAAATCATTTGTTTGGTATTTTTTTATTGCAGTGCCATATCTCTCATACCAATTAGCAATACAATACAAATTTATCAATAAATTGCATCAAATTTATTATTTAAAAAGTCGTTATAATGAAAGTTAAGACAATCGAAATAATATTATTATCAAAAACATACTGTAAATATATATTTTCTATGATATAACAATTATTGTATTCAATGTACAATGTATTGTATATTAATAAAGATATTTATTTTCTTTATTTTCTGCTAAAATTAATACAAAAACTAATTAATTAAAACTTAGTGATATTAATCTCTACTCTCTCTCTCTCTCTCTCTCTCTCTCTCTCTCTCGTCTTTTCTTGTTATTAACTATTTTTGTATTTTGAATACAACTGATCTATACTAATATGAATTTTGTATAGGATTTATAACATAGTAAATAATCTTAAGTTGTATTTACAAAGTAATTACATTACTTTAATGAATATATGGCATACAATATTGCTTATATATTATATATACAGTACATACAGTATTATAAGTTATATACAGTATATGTTACAGTAATTATTATTTGAAACAGATAGCATATATACAATATAATAAATATATATAACTTTACAGTATATAAGCCATATTATATAACTTATATCTGATATTTAATCTCCTCGGATAGCAATAGCAAATAATTGTTGTTAATATCTAAATATTCATTGAAGATACAAGTATTAAAATCTTAATATACATACTATAATTAAAAGCATTTTTTTTCTCTTTTGAAAATACAGAGATAATTTAAAAACTAATTTAAATAACAAATTCTCCGATGAATTTTGTGTTATTTTCTATACTATAAATATATATAATAAAAATGCAATCTATTTGTGAATTCTCATCTCATTCGGTGATAATTTTTTTGAATTACTCGGAATCACTGCTTTTTCCGCTTTTAATTGATTGCTATATATATACACTCACTCACACATACACACACACACACACACACTTTGTAAACGTGTATTATTTAATTGTATATACAATACATGTTTGTTTGAAAAAGTGAGTGAATTAACGATACAAATTGCTTTTAATATCACATGTGACAGGAATTTTTAAATAAATTTTATTCTTTACTAATAATAATAATAAATATTATAACTTTAGTAAATATTATAAATATTATACAATATATGACATTTATTTTTCATAAACTAACTTATTTATTAAACCTTTAGGAATAAGCAATATAAATATATAATAAAAAATAAATAAATGTTTGATTAATATGTTATGCTATTAATATTATACAGCATCATACAGTATATATAATTAATGCATTTCATTTAATAATATATTTATATTTAGATCCTATACTTTCATAACTGTATGCCACTATAATTATTTGTTTTATTAAATATTATATTATATTATAAATTATGTTTTTGTGTTGTTTAACTTTATTATTCATTTATGTCTAACTAAAAACATAAAGGCTAGCTCTTAAAAATATGTTATTTTTATGAGCATATATTATATACATAAATTATTAATATTTATTTATTCAAATGACCATGTTTATTGTTATGGGCACAGGTTGTAAACTAATACATTAACACACACACACACACACACACACATTCAGTAAAAATATTGAAGCACTTGAAGCTAATCTTTTATAACCCCATTTCAATGGCTATTTTGCGATAAGAGTTTATTTATAATTTATTTGTTGTGTTTTTAAAATATTTATCGACAGTGAAACATATGTCATAGAAAAATAAAAACCCAAATATTTATTTAAAATGCTTTAAAATTCTACTAAAAATCACTTTATTTGACACTTATCTCAACAGTTATGCTATAGTTTTTTTTGAACGCCATATGTTTGATAATAAAATATTTAAAGTACACTAAAATAATAATTTTAAAATAAAAAACAATATTCAATATAAAAAAAGGTATAAATCTAAAAATTAAAGTATTTATTACTAAAAATTATATTATTTTTTATTTTTAACTTTAAAAAAGTAGTTTATTTATTATTATTTTTATTTATCATATAATAAGATAAATATATTATAAAAAGAATTTATAAATAACATTATTATAAGTAAATAATATATTTTATTATTTTTTGTGCTTTATGATATTTTTATATAAATTTAAAATATAGTAATATGAAACATGAATTTAAAAATTTAAAATAATCCATTATTTGTTAGATCATATTTGATATCATATATTATATCTATGTACTGTATATATATTGTATATATAGCATATTATCGTATAATAATCACAAATGCCATTAAAATCAATATTATAATGACTTATATGTTGGTTAAAATATTATACTTATATTATTGAACTTAAACATCCATTTATTTAATGAAATTCAATGATAAAGTAGTTTTTGAATTTTATTATCAACAATCGTAAAAAGTCCAATAAATATATCATAATATTATATTATTTAATATATTTGTTTTGTATGATATGTGAGAAAAAGCACCCAATGATTGGTAACCCAACAAAAACAGTAGAGACATTGGAAAAATGAAAAATTGATTTTTAAAAAATGCATAAAAATGCTAAATTTTTTGATAAGACAAATAAATCATTTTAATAAATCGATGTCTCGAAAAAATATGTTATAAAATTCACATACATTTACAATATAAACATCACAACTATTTGATTGATAGGTGTTTGCATTAAAAATACATACATTACTACTACTACTACTACTACTACTACTACTACTACTACTACTACTACTACTACTACTACTACTACTACTACTACTACTACTACTACTACTACTACTACTACTACTACTACTACTACTACTACTACTACTACTACTACTACTACTACTACTACTACTACTACTACTACTACTACTACTACTACTACTACTACTACTACTACTACTACTACTACTACTACTACTACTACTACTACTACTACTACTACTACTACTACTACTACTACTACTACTACTACTACTACTACTACTACTACTACTATGACTATTTTAGTAGTGATGATATCATTTTTATGTGTGCTTATGGTGCATATTAACCAAAAAATAATAATTATAATTAAACTTACATTTTATGCCTATATAATTAAGAAATCAATAGTGGCTCTCTAGTAATGAAAAAATATCAATCAAATCATTAAATGCATGTCACAAATCTATAATACAAAATATTATATATAAGTTATACTCTATATTATAGATACATAACATTTTTATAAACAAACAGCTTTAGAAAAATAGGATGCAAAATGTTTGCTTAGTATATATGTACTACACTTATAAGTCTATCTTTTTTTATATGAACTTTTTTTTAGACAATAAATTATTACAATTTGTGGATTATTATTATATGGGATTCACTCAATGGCAACAAAAATGGTTTACTTTATGGGTTTCTTAACTGACAGTAAATGATGGATCCGTTGCCCGTTGTTGTGATACGCCTTATAATAAGTACATACGCACTGATTGATGGCATACTAAAAACCAGTGGCACTAACACTAAGATATTATATATATATACTGTATATAGTCTGTTATATAATATGCAGTGATTAGTTATTCACAACTCCATAGATAGGAAAAGCCAAATATGACTGTCCGACCAGACATTAGACATAAGTTGACACACGAGTAGCTGTTTTTCAACTGTGTATTCAAGAAAATCTTAAGTACAGATCTCTTGTTACGCTTCAATACTTAACATATGAATTGTTTGACCAAATAATTAAAGTGTTGTTAAACAGCAATCAGACTCTTGGATCTCTTTTTTTACAGTACTCTCTCTCATATTATTTGTAATATTAATAATAAAGTTAGAGAATAAATAAAACTCAATAAAATGATAAAGTGTTTTATTTTGATTTTATTTTTCCAATAAAAACATTTTCCTCTTTTTTCAACAACAACAACAACAAAATTATCATCGATTTAAATAAATTGAGACACAAATAGTTTTGATGTCAAACAATTTTTAAAAGATAACTGAATAAAGAAAAAAGAAACTATTTTTAATGTTTTATTAAATAACAATGATTTTTAAAGTCTAAGTATAAAATTATTATATAATGTATTATATTATATAGTATTATACGTTAATGGCATTATTTAGAGTTTTATTGATATATCTATGTAGCAGTTTATACTGTGTTTTAAATAAAAAATAGAAAATTTATTTTTTAATGATGATATGCAAAATAAATTTAATATATAGTACAGTATATTAAAACATATACTATACTGAATTATAATGAAAATATTGAAATAAAGTATTTTATTATTTTGCGGGTGTTATGTATTAATATATTGAGTGTAGTTTAGAAATGAAATTATTTATATAAATGCTATGCAATTAGTAATATACATGTATACTAGTAATATACAGTACAATATAAATATAAGTACACTATGAATATTTTAATATATTTAGAGATTAATTAGTGTAAAAGTCAAAATATTTAACAATTTAAAACATTAATTGAGTATAAATGATAAATAGTTTTTTCCTAATAGTAAATAAATATGTAGAAGAATATACAATAAGTTATATAAGATATAAATAACTAATTGTAGTACTTATACTAATGTTTAAATTAAGTTAAATTAAACATTTAACAATTAGTAATTAAAAATATCATATAATACATAATAAACCAGAAACTTAAAACATGTCAAAATATAATCAAATATGCTATTGTTGTTAGTGATGTTGGTGTTAGTGTTTGTTGTAACTGTGATGACATTGACATAACAGCATCATTGGCCACATTATGATATGGAGTGACCACCAAATGACACACAATTACTCTTTTCTAACCAATTCATCGATTAGTATATTAATGTCCACATCGTCTCAATCAACATAACCTTTAAATGTGAAGTCATATACAATATAGTGTTGCAATAAACAGTGGCTTTTGTATTACAAACCACTAACTGATAGAACTAACTCTTAAATCAATATAAATGAATGTCATATACATTATATGACATCATTTATATATTATATACTGTATATCTATAATTATAATGCATGTCAAAAGCTATCTCTAATTTTTCAGTGATATATAAATTATTGAAATAAAATAAAAAAATGCTTAAGACTTTATATATATATATATATGTATACATAAATAATCTTCGGCTCATTTAACATATGTAAAGACATTTTTGTGCTATACTGTAAAAATGTTTTATTTTTCTCAAAATGTTGTTTTGTTTCATAGTTTTTTTGTCAAACAGTATTTTGTGTTAACCATAAGTCATGACATAAATATATATAATCTTTATTATACACATACTGTGTATATAACGTTATACTATATATAAATATAATTTTACAGAATATTCTGCAACAAAGTGTTATTACTTTTTTTACGGTAACATTATTTTATACTTCATTAGACTTTTGATTTTTTTTGAATTTTTTTCTTTAACTCGTACACTGATTTTGTGTACACCACTTAACATGTATTGCATGATAGGATATTTTTTATATATAAAAAAATTATGTCAAAAAAGCATTTGCTCTTAACTATACACTAATTTTTGTCAGAATTTTTCAATTGAATTTCCATATTTATTGAATTCAAATCCGATTTTTCAATGTATTTCATGCTCTCTCTCTTTCTCTCTCTCTCTCTCTCTCTCTCTCTCTCTCTGTTCAATCATTTGAAGACATAATAATTTTCCTAAATATATATATATATATATATATATATAATAAGTGTATGAATTTTTGCATTTTTATATAAAATATATGAGTCAAATGCATTTATATAAAATTTACATGTATTTAATAGTTTACAGTTATATTGTTCATCACAAGTTCGTGTAGAATACAGTATAAAGTTGTATAACTTATTATTTAGTAATGTTATGCCTGTAATATGTAAAATAGAAAAATTGTTGTTTGATGTCAACCCTAGAATTTTAAAGCCATTTATTGTGTTTAACGTTGAAATATAACATAAGATATACACACATAGTCTATGAGATTACAACAACAACGACAGTATTGGCAACAATAGCAACATTAATACAAAAGAGGCATTCAGTTACTGATTAGTATTCAAATGATAATAGAAATAATTTTCAATGTTTTTCTAATTTACTTTAAACAAAACATTAGTGTTTTGCTTACAAAAAAATTAAAGTCAAATAATTTCAAGAAGTTAAAAGAAAATTAAAAAATAACATTAAAACTCTTTAAAAAGATAAACCAATTGCTATGGAAAATGTGCTCTCAATGTTGCCTACAATTTAAACATAATATACAATCATTAGTGGATATACTGTAGTATAGTATAGTATAAGTAAAGTATAAATGACATAATATTCTATGAGAGATAGCATTAGTAGAAATTTGGATAATAGCGTAAAAAAATCAAGAAAAATTTAAATACATTTTAAATGTAATATAAATTTATTTTTAAGTAAATGACAGTCAAATTGTGAAATAAAAGAGTAACAATAGTTTTGTGAAAATAACAAGAATTTATTGGAACTAATATCACAACAAAAATCAATTTTACTTAAGAAATGGTATTTATACTCATTTGAGTTCAAAGTCTTTACAGATAAAGAAAATTTCATAATAAATATAATACTTTTTTTTATATATATTTATATAAAAATAATAATAATATACAGTATATGTCTATATATATACGCAAAAGTTTATAAATAAAATTACAAAAATATATATATATATTAAAGATATGTTTTAAAATCCTCTTTTGTGTGTTGTATATAGAGATGGGCAAATAGAAAGTTTCTAATAAATTTCCCTGAGAAAGTTTCTAGAAAGTTTCTCAGGAATAAATTTCTATAGAAATTTAACTTTTTTGTTATACTATGGGATCCCCATATCTATAGATATTGTAAAACTATAAATATATTAATGAGACATACTACTATACATATAATATTATACTATATAATGTAGATTACTGTATAATACTATATTATACAAATTGTGTATTTTGTATATAATTGTGTTTATATAAAAAACCTATATAAATAATTATAATTATTTAATAATAATCAGTTTTGTAAAATTTTATTCACCATTTTATTATATCATAATTGAATAAATAAATTTTTTACTTTAATTAATAATTAAAATACTATTATTTAAATATTTTTATAAAAACAATGTTAAAGATAACAAATATCGAGAAAACAAAATTAACCATGGGGATCCCATAAATAGAAATTTCTTTTAGAAACTTTCTAGAAATTTCTCTATTATTTTATAAATTTCTCTTTTTTGCCAACACTAGTTGTATAACAATATGTAGTAAACTTCAATCTATTATATACTAAGAGAAGCCTATTATACTAATTAATTCAGTTTTTGAACTAAAAGTCATGAAAATAAAAGAAATATTTGGCGTATAATTCATATTAAATATTATCATTACTTTGTGTTTGATTTTAATACAAAAATTAGATCATTTATTATTATTAAATAATTATTATAAACTTAACAATAGTTATAAAACAAGTCGCTTATAATTAATACTGTATACAGTATATTAATATTAAGTATTTAAAAAAAATATTTATATAAAATTGTTTATAATTTTAAATTAATTGAACATAAAATTATTTTGCATCTATTCATACATACACTTTACTCAACATTTTAATACAGTATTATCAGAACTAAAATCATAGTACATTCAATGATATAATAATGTATAGTATAGTGTAATACTCACTATATTTTTATTAAAAAAGCAAATAATATATATATATATAATAGTGAGTGTATAGTATCTTATAATAAAAATTGTTGAATCAAATTGTGCTCCAATGGTCTCATTGTTTTCAATGAATGCTTTTAAAACACAAATTCAATAAAACGTGAATTTACAGCAATTCTTAGTGTTTTTACACTAAAACGACATTTGAACAGTAATTTCTTAACTTTAAACATCTAATAATAAAATTTTCATATATTTAATAAATGGTTTTAACATTTACTATAGTTTGTGTCAAATTGATATCAAATACCGTTGATTATTAGTCTCAATCAAATTTTAATGCAAAATATAATATTAAATAAAACAATTTTCTTGGAAAATAATTTTTTTAATCTCTATTTTTAGACAACTCTTAGAATATTTTATATTATAAGTAAATTATATTTATTTATTGTCATATTCTCAATATACTGTTATTTCTATATCAGTGTTATTTTAATATTAAACTAAAAAACATAACTAACTATTATAATGCATAACTAACAAATATGATTTCATTTAAACTAAAAATATCGTACTAATAATTAAAAAATATTTTAATTAATTTCACCCTTAAAATTTTTATAACATTAAAAAATCTATTATATTTTTAAATTAACAAAAAATTATTTTTTAAAATAAGGATGAATCTCAGAATATTTATATTTAAAAAATTATTATTGAGATCATATTTAGTTTATTAGTACTATTACAATATTTATCAAATATTTTAGTATATTTACTGAATTAAAATACAAATCAAACAATAATATTAACACATTGTTATTGTTATTTGGTATAAAAATATATTTTTTATAATTATAAAAAAATTATATAATTGTTGAATTAATATAAGTTTAATTTCACACATTTTTAGCTGATAGTTATATGGACTCTGGGGATGAAGGAAAGGGATTTGATTTGTTGAGGGATGGATGGATGGCATTGGAGTTGAAACAAATACACATATAATAAGCAAAGCATTGCATTATTTTTTTAGACTTAATATTAGATTTAAGAACTAAACAAACATTTCAGTGTAATATATATATAATGTATATCTATAGGAGATGGACATCAAAGAGATTGTTGTTTGCAAATACATTGTTATATGAAATCTCCAGATAATAAACAAAACTGATATATTGCCTGAAAAACCAGGTCCTATCCATCAACTCATAAAGATATATACTGTATAAATACTTTCAAATAAAGGCCAATTGCTGTCCGGGAGAAACAAAAAAAAAATGTACCCAAACGATAACTGTGTCAAACCTATTGGTTGATCCCATGAGAAAGTATAGTAAACTTTCGTATATATATATCGTTCAGTGTTAAAGTTTTTTTAGAAAATTAAGTAAAAGCAATAAGAAAACCAAACCATTAGTTTTTGCTTAAATGATATCTCCAGTGAAATGGTTTTCAATGTTTTCAAAGAGATTTTTTGACAATTAAATTAATTTATATTTTTATATATACCTTTAGTTATACAATACAAGCAATAAGTTATATTTTTCTATCACTATGATATAGTGTGTGTGTGTGTGTTTATTGGTAATTCAAGTATAAATTATATTGTATGTGCAAACTTACAACAAATACTGTCTAAAACATGTAATACAGTGTTTTCAAAAAAAAAATCCAGCATTATAGTGTATAATACAGTATTATAATGTAGTCTATTTTCAATATAAAAAAGATTCAAATAATATACTGTACCATATATTGCCAGTTTTATTGTTATACATAACATGTAATGTTTAATAAAAATATGTACATTCAGTGTATAATAATTAATATTAATATTTAACTAGAAAATTTTTTAATTAAAAATATTTGTTAATAACCATTGTTTATTTAAAAATATGTAAAGTGAGGTATAAAAGAAAATTAATTACAGAAAAATCATTGTTTTATAACAATTTTTGTAGATTTTTTTACTACAATGTAAATGACACAAACATATATTTTGCAAATTTATTTATTTTAATAAATTTAAAGATAATGTAATATATATACAGTAAAATTATAAATTTTATTTTTAATTCATAATAAACACAAATTCACTGTAAATTATTATCAAGTATTTAAACAAATGTCACAATTGAAATTTATTTGGACTATAAAATTTGCATATTAAATAAAATGTTTTTAAATAATATTAAATTATTTTATGAATACAGTATTACAAAATAGTTTACATCAATAAAATGACAACAAGAAAAAAATTGGTTGCGTTTGCATTCAAATGCAATGTTTGTTAGCAAATATAAGCATAAATTTGAATTCATATAAAGTAGTTAAACAGTAAATGCAATACATTTGAGATATAAAACGGAAAAATGTTTTGTCACTTTTTGAATGTCTATTAGTCTTTTTTAAAAAAACAATAGTGTATTGCATTTATTTTGTATTAAAATATGTTTATATATATAATTCACAATTCCCAAAACTACAATCAAATAATTTTCTTGCGAAACTGTTTTAATAATTTTTCTTAAATACAGTATATATGTCTAAAAACAAAAAAAAATCATTACACAGAAATGTAATTATAATTTTGCGTTTGTAAAACAATTTTAATGTATAAAACTTTATAAGTAAAAATAATTAAACTAAAAGTTTACTTTCAATTTAGTATTACATGTATTGTTAATAATAGAAAAAAACAATCAATTTAAGTGACTTCTGATAATTGATTTTAAGCTGAAATTAAAAATCAGTTATCTATATATATTATATATTAGATATATAATAAATAGTTTATAATTAAATATTTAATTTATGTTTTTCAATTACACAATTTGAATCTAAAATTGTTTTCATTTACTTACGTAATAAACAAAATTGTATAAAAATAAATAAAAATGTTTTTGGTAATGTATTATATAATTTAGTTTTAGTTAATATAGAAATAGTACGTAACGGAAAATAAATAAATAAATAAATATAAGCTAATATAATAAAATAATATAAAACTTATAATTATATAGTAATATAAATCTATGCATCAAATACCGTAATTAAAGCATACATTGCATTATATGAATAAATTGTATATAAAGGCGAGTTGAAAATTGAATCATGGCAATTTACTTTAACATTTTAAAAACTAAAACATACACAAAAAACTATTAGTAAAATTAAATCTATTTTACTGGGTAATTATATAACATATATATATATATATTTAATTTTATTATACTACTAATTCGTATATATGTATATACTTTATATAACTTAGATATAATTAGACAAATTTGATGTAGAAAACATACTGTATTATATTTTTGTTTATATTATTTTATTTAATATATATTTAATAATTAATTTATGCTAATTATTACATTTATTAATATATTGAAGTATAGAACTCTATAGAATATTCTTGAATTATTATTTTTTCCTGAATTCCTATATTATACAGTATAAGTTATAATTCATTTATTAGACTTAAGTTATAAATAATATTAAACGTATTAAAAATAATAACCACATAAGAAATTTTAGTATATTTATTTTAATTTTATTCAGTATAGTTTTAGATTTAAAATAAATTATGCATATAAAATACGAGAAAATTGTAAAAATAAAAATTTTAAGTTAGTTGGAGAAAATTTAAATAAATTACTATATTTTGATTATAATTATTATTGAACATAAATTATACACAATTAATAATAAAAGTCAAATAAGAGGTTAATCTCGAGTTAAATTAAAGTCAAATTGAATGACAATCAAATCACTTGTGTATATATATACAGTACAGTATGTGTTGAATGTCTGTCCAATAAATGAAATAACAAGCAATACTGTGCCAAATGTTACAAATGTTTAATGCAATCATTCAGTACATACCGTATGAAAATACAGTACATTCTGTATATGAAAGTCATATAACACAACATTTTCAGATGAAACGATGTCTATCTCAATGAGCAAACTGTATAAAACAGATTAAGTTATGGCTTGAATATGACTATTGAAGGCTTATGTAACGTAAAAGTATTGCCTTTAACTCTAAATACTTGTGTCAATACTTATACATACACATCATGTTTAAGCCATAAGTCGAGCATTCAATACATAACTTATATTATATTAGTTTATACAGTATAAGTCATATACTACTCATTTAATATATAAAACGTATTATACATTATGTAATTGTGATGATTATGACTATTATTAGCAGTATTTAATGCATTTAACTATTTGCACACGATTTAACCCAATGTTATTTAATTTTAATTTTGTTTTATGTTTGTCCACACAATCATTTAAGTGACTTACAATATAAATATAAGATAAATCTCTTAAATACTATAATATTATATAACTTATAATTTATATAAGCTTATTTTAGTTACATTTCTTCTTATTATTATAAGATTTAATTAATTTTTCTATTAATTTTCTATATTATTTAAGTTAGAAATTAAATACTTTTAAATATAATTGGTTTCATACAACAACAAAATTATAAACAATTATCTCATTAGTCAAAAGCTATTAGAAAAATATGTTAAATAAAATAACAAATAAAAACCAATATACATGTATATTATATTATTATATTAATTACTTACTTTTTCTTTGTATTTTTTGAGTAAAATGCTATTTTTACTGTTGATGAATAGGTTGCAATTTTTGCTATGAAAACAACAAAAACAATAATAAGTGTAAAACAAAGTAATTTTAATAATATATGTAAAATAAAACAGTTGACAGAATTTTTTCAACAATTTTACAGAATTTCTCTTTCATTTACTTTTTATTTATTTATTTATTTATCTGTGTTTTGTTGGAAGTGAATGAAGTGAACGAAACATTTGAGAGACACTACTCTTAAACACAATTCAAAAGACAAGTAAAAGAAACAATTAAAATGAATTGAAATGAAAACACATTGAAAAAAAACTTACAAAAAAAGTTTTGTCTTTTGTTTATATATTTATACAATATATATACTGTATATAAATACTGTGTATATATATATTTACATACAAAAGTTGTTGTGTTTTATTTACGGTCCAAAGTTCAACACAATAATAACATTATTTATACGAAATAAAACAACACTACAACTAGTTGTAGAGTTTTATGAATCAAATGAGAGAAAGTTTAGGGAAAAAATGTAAACCGTTTTGTTTTTGCTATAAATAATAAATCACTTGAATAAAGATAAAATACGAGTTCAATAATTTACAATTTCAATAGTTTTTTAATAAAGCTTTATTGATATATATTGTAAAAGTAGGAAAAACAATTGTAAAATAATTACAGTAAATCACTGTTTGTTTGAAACAACAAAGTATATGTATATATATATATATATATATATATTATTTATATATATATGTACTGTATTTATATAAGAGTTGTAAAAGTGTTTAAAAATTGTGATGAAATCTATTGTAAAGAATATTCTGTGATATTCTTTAAAATAAATATTTTTGAAGTTTAACTTTTGAATCGCACACTTTTAACCCCCAAAACATTTACTAAACATTTAGAAAAATGTTTGGTTTTTTAAAATTCAAAGTCGATGTGATAGAGAAAAACACAGAGAAAGTAGTAGTATATGTTGTCTGTGTTGTCAGTTATGTTAATAACAGTGCAAACATCTTACAGTGCTCTCTGGGTTTGTAATGTAATGTTATATATAAGCTTGTGATGAGAGAGTTCATCTCTCAGTCAACAAATAAATGGGAACTCCAGCTCTTCATATTCCAGTGGTTGTGGGGGCGCACAGTGTGCGCACACATCCGTTGATAATGGCATCCATGAGTTGACACACACCGATGGATAGCTCGGCGGCACCGACAGTGCACACCAACACCACTTCACGCAAGTCTAAGGTATGGATAGGCATCAAGAAAACAAAAAATCAATACTATCTCTCTCTCTCTCTCTCTCTCTCTCTCTCTCTTTCTCTTTCCCAACTAATATGTATTGTCAATGAGAGAGAATAGGAGAGAATTAGAGGGTAAAAGACAAAAGACTTGGACTATTAGTACTGATATATATATATATATATATATATATATATATATATATATATATATATATATATATATATATATATATATATATATATATATCATATATCAGTCGAGCGATTTGTTTTGACTGAAACTCTTGAAGGCATACAAAACACATTATTGTCTTTAATATATATTGTGAGTCGACTTTATGTCTCTAATGTTTCTTATATGTTATTTTACTTTCAATTTTTTTTGTTTTGTTTAGTATTTATTTACCAGAAATACACGATCTCTACGTCCAACACATAAATATGATTGATATCTAATTGTCTGACAAATGATTGCATTACAACTAACTAAAAGCAAGAAAAAGAGCACATATTCTGTAATAATAATAATAATAAACACAATAAAACAAATAAACATAAAAGTTATACTTTTAGTATATATTAGTTTATCACATAAGTACCTATAATTGAATTGCGTATTGAATATTAAATAATATACAATATACTGTATATAAGTTTAACATATATTAATTTAATAATAAAATCAACAATAATTGTCAAATCATTTGTATTTTTTAATCTAATTTTGTCAGTTTAGTTAAATGTTTTATCACTTAATTTTAAATACTGTTTTATAAATACTAAAAATAACTAAATTCTATACTTATGATTACAAATTAATTAAATTAAATTTAAAAAAACTATTATTTCATATAAATAATATTGAAATAGTAATTATTTTTATTATTTCATCGACTTATATATAATATAAGTGATAAATTCATTTTCATAAATAATCGCTTTTATCAATTGTCAATGTTATTAAAATCAATATAAGTTATAATAAATAAAACCTTAGGTTGATATAAATTACAGTACTATCTATAAGCTAGAAAAAAACAAAAGCTAAAAAAATAAAATAAAAATGGTTACCAAAAAAAACTGAATGTCTAACCAAATCAAGTAAATGATGTGAAAAAGAGTTGATTAATTTGTGGCACAAAATTCAATGCAAACAAAACTAACAACAAAAAAATGAGTACATATTGTTTGTTCACTAACTGCTCTTCAAATGCTTGAAACAGTTGACTATTGTATCTATTTTTAGTGAAAAACATTTGAAATCAGTCTATTAATTGATATATTATTATTATTATTATTGTGGCACCGATTGTCCACAAAAAACTGATTGTCTTAACCATTTGAAAACTCTACTATTACTGTATTTTGTTGTCCGTCTCTTTTGATTAGTCTGTCCATAGCTTATCCAATCGATTAGCGACACAATTGCCTGTCAATGGTATGACCGCCACATAAATCTCATCTTACAATCCAATTGTGTGAACAATATTTGTGATTATAATGTAATTAAATGACATTTGTTTTTAGCATATAATTGACTCGCAAATAGCATCGATAACTGTTTATATGAGTTATAACACCTAAAAGTGAAAGTAAAATATATTGAATATGTTTTTGAAGAAAAAAAATTATTTTCAGTTAGTTGTCAATACTTATTATATAATATTGGTATCTATAACTCATAAATATTATTTAATATAATAATCTGTATATTAAATAATATACAGTATATACCAAATTGCCAATAATAAGTGTCAAAAGAGTATAATTAGTGAAATTGTATGTAATTAGTGATATGAAGTCCATTAATAAAGTCAATGATAGTAAAAGTGTCAGTGGCTTTGCACGTCCTCATGAAAACAGAGTTAACAGTAATTTCATGTATTTTATTGAAGTCATCACTTCATTCACGTCTTATATAAAGCAAACCATAAGAGAAAAGTCTTTAAGAAATGTTTGGTGAAAAATAAGAAAGAAATGAAGACATAATGCAAACGATTGGCACTCAAATAAATTCAATTATTATCACATTTGATGTCTAAAAATACTATTATATTATATATTATATATATATTATAGTACTTTACAGAGTAGTCTATAAGAGGAATCAATATTAGTTTATTTTTTATATAAAATTTGAATTGTATTGACATTCTATTGATATTAAATTGCATTATTATAATGTATAATCATTATAATTATTTTTTTAATTAATAATTTTATAGATATTATTTATTATTTTTAATTGTTAAATATATATGTATTTGATTGAGAATAAACATAAATATTACAAAATAAGCAAATTAAAATTAAAATAAAGTCAATGAATTAAAATATAATAAAATAATTATTTAAAAAAAAAATATTATTAAACATAATAATTGATTAATTATGAGAGTTTATTATTATTATTAAACACTTTGTTGGCCAATACGAGTGCCATTTGGACACTCCTGACAGTGCTGTTAACCAAATCCAATACGTCTTTAGATTTGATAAAATATGCATTATTTTTAATCAAACAATTTTTCATATCATCTTTCAAACTACACGACAGTTCCCGAACGGCGTCCTCTATAATGACGGTTCTGTAGCCTCTATTAAGACCATCCATAGCTGTCTGACCCACACAATACTCGTATAACACTCCCGTCACATATATATCAGTGATACCTAATTTTATAATTTACATATAAAAAGATATTATTAATATAAGTATAGTATACTATTATATCAAAATTTAGTTTGTTTTGTTAACAAAATAGTTAACACCATTTGAATTACCTAACTGTTGAAGTTTGTTATGCAACTCTGTTTCGCTACCCTTTCCCTTACTATTATTGGCAAACGCCGAGTGGCTATCAATATCAGGATCCATACCTTTAGCGATAAACATACTGTTCTCTGAAATTACTAAATCCTTATACAGTTTGGCGCCATCGCTATCCTGAGCACAATGTTTAGGACACAAATGTTGAACAACTTTCGGATATTTTTCATAAATAACTTGATCGCCGACACCGATGTCCGCAATATTTTTGCCAAACGTTTCAATCAGTGATCTATCGATATCCGTATTGTGGACACTATCGATAAACGAACAGTGATTCCATGGATGCCAATCATATGTATAGACAATGACATCAAAGTTGATGGTTTGGATCAACTCATTTATCACCGGCACTATTGTTTGGCCACTTTTTACAGTCATTGAACCACTATTTGCAATGAAATCATTTTGTACGTCCACTATAACCAATGCCGACTGGGGTTTCAATATAACTTTAATCCATTTTTCCCAAATTATATTAAATTTTTGGACATCTATTGTCTCATAATCTTTGATATTCAACGCATTTAGTAATTTTGTCTCTAACTTATCATTTAAATGATTTTCCCGGTATTTAGTTGAATAAAATAATAACTTGAATAACCGTCTGAACTCATCGACAGTCAAAACACTATTATTGTTAACATCAAGATATTGAAAAAGTCTGTCGCGTTGGTCATTGTCCAAGTGATGGACATCCAACTCAAACAGTGGTAACTCTTCATGCAATTCAAAGATATTCAATTCAGTCATTATTGCACTGATTTTTTTCTTCACTGAACAACACTTTTATATTAATGATAGAGTAGTTTAAAATTTTAAAGTAGTTTTTTAAATGTATAAAATTTAAGTATTAAAAAATATAATGTTATCATTTAGTAATGCTGTAACAGTAGTAATATGTAATAAAACTATTCATTATTAATACTGATGCTTATATATTTAACAAGTATATACTGTATATATATATATATATATATATAACTATTAATAATACTTTATAAGTGTTTAAATACACAGTAGTCATTGAATTTAATTTATTTTTATTACATTTTTATTTGACAACCAACTGAATTATTTAATAAATAATAATAATTGATAGTCATTGTCATAGCCACTGATAAAAAATAGACACTTGTGTTTTATTATTGTCAATTGACCCTAAAAATGATTATAGTTTTATTAATTCAATTCAATTGTCATAATCATATAAATTAGATAGTAGTTGAAAAAATAACATCTATTATCACATGTGATGACACCTGATATTACAAAATTTCATTGAAACGTTATTAAAATACAAATACAATTTTTATTTCATATTATGTTTATAAATTTTTGTTAAATTATTTGAACAGTTTTTTTAATGTTGAAAAATTTAGCTAATATTTGTTATTGCAATAAAAATCAAGCACTTGAAATTTTTATATACATAATATAAAAATAATTATAAACAAATATTTCAAGTTTTATAATAGAAATCTAAATATGGTAATAATGTTTTTTTCTTTAATTTATTTCTTTTAATTCATTAATAACTTCCTAATAACTAATGTAATATACAATTATAAATAACAACATACTTGAGGACTGTTTCCTTATATGAAATATTTATAGTAGTATTAAGCGATAATTAGTTCATATAATTATTGTTTTGCAAATTAAATGCTATTTAATGCCATTTGAAGGCAATATAAAGATATGGTATTCTTGACAAATGATTATTACTTAATGCTTTAATAATGATTTCAACAAATTTTTAACGTTTACTATTTGAACCCTATTATCTAATTAATTTTATAAATGCTGCATAAATACAGTATTATTACTAAGCGATTATTTTTTAATACAATATTATCATAACATTTAGTTTATCATATCATAACTGGGATTAAAATCTTATAATTTGTTGATGTACTATATCTATTAACCGGTAAATAAAATTTAATATATAATGATTTTATTTACAAAATTCGTTTCAATATTTAAGGAAATCAATTTTTTTATTATCATCAATATATTGCAATTTTAAACATATACACGTTAAGTTATTATAAATTTTAATTTATATCTACACCAGTTTATTGTTTAAAATATATTTCAGTATTTATAATTCCCTATTATTTATTTTTAAATAATAAATATATTATTAAAATTATTACAGTATTATTGTACTACACATAACCTATTAAATTTTAAAAACTATTTATAACAATTATATATTCGTAAATATAATAAATGTAAATATATTTTTAAAACAAACTCACAAATCAATAAATGTTTCGTCAAAACAATAAAATCAAATTACAGAGTATTATAAAAAAAATAATTGTTTTTCATATATGTATGTCTTTCATGATTTCCTCAATTCTGGTCGCACTCTCCAACATCTCTCTAAAGCACTTGTATTTCAATTTGTGATAACTATATATATAATAATAATAATAAATAAAACAATTTTTTTTATTAAAACCAATTAATTAAAAGTATTTATAATTCTCTTACTCTTGTAGTTCAGGTGTTGGTCTAAAATAGGTTGCGTCCAAATCGGGATAACTGACGAGTTTAGTGTTGAGGTCCTGTTTGAAAATGGAGTGATAGGCCAGTATAGCGGCGCCCACTAACATGAGGTCGGCGTCGCCCAAATCAAATGTTATGACATCAATGTTGAGGACATCGGCGTGCAGTTGCATATAGACATCGTTTTTGGCTAAACCGCCACTTATTAACACTTTTTTCAGATCAGGTATTCTGGTGTTTGAAAATAATTTAATTGCAATATTATTTATAATTATTTTTGTATAATATATTAAATAATTTTATTTTATTTTATTTTACTTGAGTTCATCTAAAATATATTTTGATTCATAGGCCAGAGCTTCGACAGCTGCGTGATACCAGTCCACGATATTATTACCATCCATTGTCAGTCCATAATAACCACCTAATATATTGTGTAATAATAAATTAATTAAAAAATACTAATTTAAAATACTAATTACAAAAAAATAATTGTTTAATAATCAATTATGTAATAATTTTTAAAAATATTTTATGTATAAATTAAAAATTTCATAACTAAAACTTGTTTTTTAAATAAAAACAAAAACAAAATTACCGTAATTATTATAATTAGAAAATCAATTAAATCTATTATATTATTATATTAATATTTATGTTATTATGTCATTTAATTTCTAACTTACAAAACAAGGTACTATTTTAAGTTCATTTAATTATTTATGAATAAATTACAATATATAGTAATTATTAATATCATTAGTCATAATTAAACTTAACAAAAATTATTTTAAAATTATAGCTTAGATTTAATAAAAATGTAATTTAAAATGCAAACAATTGTATTTAAACATTAAGTGCTAATAAATTAATTATTTGTTTTTCCCAAACCTTTCATATAAGGATTGGCTAAGAGTCTGGAGCCGTGAAAACATGGATTGACATTCAGTTTAGTTTTATATGGCTTTCCAAGTATCTGTTTGTTCAGATCTTTGATTATATCATTGATGGGTTTATCAGTTAATTTTTGATGATAATCCTGGTGATTTTTTATCACATGTTCCAGTAGTATACCGGTAGTACTTTGTCCGGCCTCACGTACATAATAGTTGGGAAAAATTGCATCATAATAGGGACCCCACACTCCTTCAGTAAAATATCGTTTATGAGTTGATATGAAATCACAGGTCGATGTGCCGGCAATCATACAAAACAGATTATCGTAGTCCAGCTGCTCGTTTGAGACCTCCTTGAGCTCGTGTGAAAACATACACATCGACAGAGCGCCCGCGTGGGCATCAATTAGTGGACTGGCTATTGATATATCAATACATTCATCGTTTATTTCGTTCAAATTTGAAATAAATCCGAAATCTTTGGCCACCTTTTTACTAACATATCCGATATGAGTTCCCGGCAATACTATTTTAGCTATACAATTGAAACAGTTTAATTTTTAATTTAAAAAAAATTAATTTCATACAATATAATGTATAATAGTTAAACATAAAACTTCTAATTTATAAATTATAGATCTAAATTATTCATAAATAATAAATAAATAAAAACTAAAATTAATTTGACCTAAGATTTTTAATAGATTCTTAGAGTGAAACCATAAATATTTAAAAATAAATAAATAAAATCAAACCTCCAATTTTGGATTTGTCTTTAACAAACTCTTCGAGACCAATGAGCTGCAAGAGGTCATCCCTCCAGCGTCTATTGACCGCATCGTAACCCCACTTACAGACAACACTACACACCGATCGGGGATATTCAGTAGCTTCAAAGTTAGAGCACTTCCAGGCCAACCAATCGGGTAACTCCATAAAGCCAACGGCCTCATCAAATCGTTGTCTTTGATGTCGTTTAGTCCATAATAGTTTAGCCAACGAAAACTCAGGCGAACAGTTGCCTCCCATTTGCTCCAAAACGGCATTCTTGATAATTGAAGTTATTATATATTTATTTATTTATTTGTTTAATTTATTTTATTATTATTAATATAAATACCTTAGTTTCTGTTATATACTTGGCCTCATTGATGGCCCGATGATCCATCCACATTATCACATCATTACCAGTTTTGCTAAGTATACAATTTTTTTTAATTTAACTCATTTATTACCTTTAAAAACTAAGTATTAAACAAAAATTACTTTTTATCAATTATAGCCAATGAACAGGTGGCCGAAAATGATATACCAGTTATTTGCTTATAATTAATATTAGCTGTTTTCATACAATTCTAATAGAAATATCAATTATTAAATAGTTAGATAATAGGGTATAAAAAACAGTATATAAATGATAATACCTGAACACATTCACAGAGTGCCGACCAGATCTCATCAGTGTTTTGTTCATAGATATGAGTATTAGTATTGTGAACAGTAATGGACTTCTTGTGTGTGGCCAGTGGTCGGCTATCGATAACTCCATCTACAAACTTGATAAGCGAAACCCGGACACTACCGCTGCCCACATCGACACCAATAACTATAGTTGTTTTATTATTATTACCCGACATTATTGCTATTATTTATTTGTAAATTATTTTAATATTATTATTTAATAAATACTTTTAAAAGAGAATCTGCTATAAAATTAAACACAATTATATCACAATAATATAAATAACTTATTAATAATAAGTTATTATATAATACAGATGTATTACAGATATAAATGTATAATAAATTTGTTATTTGATATATAACACTAGCTATCATGTAAATAATATTATATGATATAAACAAACTTTAATATGATTGACACAAATTAAAATCACAATTTCATATTCTATGAGTATATATATATATAATACAAATACAAACTTTTATATAATATTCAAGGATTTGAATGACTTGTATTTAAATATATGCTAAAACAAGTATTAAAATAGAAATCACGCGAAACTACTTGTAATTGTTGTGTAAATCAATTAAATCTAATTGCTATTAATAATATATTTATATATAACAGTATATATTTTCCCCAAATAAATATCAATTATCAATGATATAATTGTATATTTTTTTAGATATCATATGAAAAATATAAATATCAGAGTTAACTACGATACCAGTCCTTGGATTGAAAAATAAGGGGCTCTGATAGCCAATAAACTGGTAGACTCTCAAGTAATACTGTATTGGAAATCCTGTAGTGGAAAGTTGAATGTTTAGTTATATTTCAAAAATTAATGAACTTTTTTGTTACAAGAAATCAAACAACTTTTTTTGTTTTTGATATCAAAGGAATTTTTGCACAAAAAAATGTGAATTTAATATTATAAATAAATTAAATATATATTTTTAATGATGTGCTATAAATCTAATGGTATAAGAGGTATGACTTGTTTGTGTTTGAATTGTATGGTGAAGTAGCAAAAATTGTTTTGACATTTTTTACAAAATAAATATTTCAATATAGATATAACAGTAATGTTTACAATACTTTATACATACTTTGAGTACATAGATAACACATATAAATTACCGTAAATGTAATTTGCATTACTAAATAAATAACTTACCGGTATAACAATTTTGGAACTTTTACATAAAAATTGATAACAAAAAAAAATATATTATAAATTTATATATTGTATTATTTGAAATCAGCACTTATTGTTTTATTATATAATTTTGTTTTATTATATAATTTTGTTTTATTATATAATTTTATTTTATTATATAATTTTGTTTTAATAAAATTCTTTCAATTTAATACTCTATAAAATTTGTTATATTTTGTTTGTTTCATTGAAAATAATAACATTTTAGTAAAATACTGTAATAATGAATAAAAAATATAACTATTTATATAAATTACGGATAATATTATATTTAGAAATAAAATATTCACAAACTTAATGATATTATGTTTAACGACATAAAAAATAACATAAAAGTGAAATAATAATAAATTTATGACATATTAATTAAAAAAAAAAACGTTTTATGAATGTTGCCTAAAGTGGTACCGTTTTCTTGGCCATTGAACCGATGCGTTTGGACTTTCGTGTCACCACTTTCTTTGAAAATATGGGCGCAATGTTCTCCTTGTCGTCGTCATCGGTAAAGTCATAGATCGAGATATCATTTGGACTGCTATTAGTCACAGAAGTTTCAATAGATTTGCCTTTAGTTTGTTTAGCGGCGGCGGTCTGTCCTTTAGTTCTACGGCTGCGCTTAGCCTTTACTGTCTTTCCAGAGCTATTCCTCTTTGATGTTTTAACTTTAGTAGTGTCGACAGTGACAGCATTGGAATTGGCTGTCGATGTGGTGGCCATATTAACATCATTGACCACAATATCGTTCATGGCTTCCGTATTTATGGTGTCCATAGAGACCGAGTTGTGAGTAGTGTCAGCAATAAATCCGAAAGAGCTGATCCTGTTTTCTCGTGACATCTCCAATATTGTGCTCAATTCGGTCATAACTTGAAAGTCGTGTTTAATTCTATCGGCCGACAGACGCCGTCGGATATCCTGTTCCTGACTTGTGAGTGAATACCGATACGACTCGTGTCTCGACGACTCATTTAATGTCCAAAATGGGTCAACGCTTTCGTTAGTAATGTCTGCATCGGCAGCGACCGTATTGTTGGTGTTGCTGTTGTTGTTATTGGACACAAGGGTTGACTCTAACGATGTCATCACACCTTTCATTGTTCCCACTTTGTTGTCGACTTCGATGAGGACGTCAACCATATATTTGATGCGATCGATCACTTCACAGGTGTTGACCATTGATTTGATCTGTTGTTTGAGTGACTCGTTTTCAATCCTGGCTTTTGTCAAATGCTGTTTTTGCTCGACATTATTGTTTGACTTCTTCCTTAACGACTCCTTATATGCGGATAACTGTGACTTCAGTACAGAGTTTTCTTTGGCCAGTCTTTGGTTTTGAATCAATACTTTGTTGTGTTCTTCGACTGGTTTAGCAGTCGTTTGAAGACATATACACACAAAAAAAAGATATCATTAATAAATGTAAAACCAATTTGGTTGACATATCATATCCAGACATACCTGATATCTGTTTATTGTAGCCGAAGAGTGTCAAAGATCTGGCGGTTAATCCGTAACCAGAGGTACTATTTTGAGACAAACTTGTCTGCAGTGGTGTACGCTTTGTCGATAACTTCTTGTAGTTGTTGTTTGCCATCTGTTTTGAGTTCATCGATGGGTTTTTTCTTCTGATAGTAAATCAATCAATCAATGGATCAGTTAATCGATGGACACAACCAACCAATGGATTGCAATTCAATGAACTCAATGATCGCGCGCTTCAAACAATCAATTGCTTCAAAAATCAACCGTCAATTACGTGACACTTGTATTTCGCTACCCTTTTATATAACTTATAACATGTAATTCAATTGGCATCCAATGTGTCCCACACTTGACGTTATTTATGTTCAAAGTGTAATTTTATTGCATAAACCTATTATAAATAATTAAACTTTTTTTTCATTGGAAATTAAAATTTAATAAATAAATAAAATTTATAAGTTATATAATTTATAACCAGGATCATTTTATCATATATTTCCCATAAAGACAACAAATTTTTTAACATAAATATTATTCATAATTATTACTTATCTTAATATTTCACAATTTTTGTGTTTGTTTATCTAGTTTTTATAGACATGTATTACTTGTATATATATACTGTATATAAAGTACAAAGTTTTTTGTGTTCAGTACAAAGTTAATTGAAAATTATAATTGAATTTTAATGTCTATGGTTTAGAAAAAATGTGGTTTAATTTTGTTAGTAATACATACAAACAAACAAAACTAAACTAAAAGTAATTTTTTAATTTATAAGTAAATAATTAATTCATAATAATTTCAAATTATAAATTTTTTTTGATAAAAACAGATGTTCATGAGTTTTCTAAATTAATATTTTCACGAATTCCTGAAAGGAATACGTATATGCATTCTAAAAGTCTGTCCGTCTGTCCGTCTGTCTGTCCCACGAGGACATAGGTTCGAATCCAGGCTCCGCTGCAAAAATTTTTTTTGATTTTTTTTTGATTTTTTAAGTTAAGGAGATCGTATGGGAATGCTTTTGAAGCATTCTCAACTGTTTTTTTATTTTTTTTTAATTTTTTCCTTTTTAAGTTAAGGAATTCGTGTGGAAATGCTTTTAAAGCATTCTCAACTGGTTTTATATTAATATTTTTTTTAAATATTAGTAATAATAATAACAATATGATATTATTTATAATTATTACTAATTTTTTTATGTATTATTCAATGTTTCTATTTATATAAACTCTGAAATATGTATTTAATTTTCAGCAAATTATTTGAATGTATTTATCTATCAATTGGACTCATGTTTAGACTAATCAAAACAACATCCGTGTCCTTCAATAGTCAAATTGAAGTTTACTTTTTAAACTTATTAATTGTAATTACTTATAGTCTATAACACATTTTATCACAACAACAACAAAAAATATACATTTTTAATAATCCTTTAATTGTTAAACTATAAACATTTATTCATAAAAGCAATCAATCAAATATTACTTAAAATATTATACATGTATGTTATAGACTATAGTATATGTATTTAAATTATCAGATTATTTTAATTTAATTATTACTCATAATATCTGAATACACTTTAGTATAATTTCAGTAATTTTTTGTTGTAAATATTTTAAGTCTTTTTAAAAAAATTTATTAAATTAATTATTTTGAAGAATTTTTTTTCTAATCAAAAAAGTAATGCCAGTTCAGACCAATGCCGATATTACCGCCGGTTTGGTGCAAGTCTTGAGGGGCAAGTTCTTGGCTGAGTTTGCCATAACTCACGACGAGTTTGACAGTCGAGACATCGATAATATACGCAACAGTGATGTTATTATTCGCAGATATCTCGAGTACAAGAATGGAAGTATTGAAGAGTCATTGAAGATGTTGACGACTGCCATGAAGTGGAGAAAGTCGTTTGGTGTCAATGATCTCAAGGAGTGTTCGTTTCCGCGCGAATACTACCAAACGGGTGGTCTCTTTACGTACGGAACCGATCTGAACGGCGCCCGTCTTATCATATTTCGTGTGATGTGCAACAAGAAGATCACTGTTTGGACGGAACAGTTGAAGAAATTTATTGTTTATCTCATTGAAAATGAAAGCATCAAAATAGCTAATAATGAATGTCCCGGAGTTTGTATTGTGTTTGACTGTAACGGCGCCGGCATCTCAAACGTTGACACCGATTTGCTTTCATTTATTGTCCATAGTTTTCAAGACTATTATCCAATGGTCTTGCAATCAGTGATTATACACGAACTGCCCTTCTTATTGAACTATGTCTTCAAATTGGTGTTGTCGTGGCTGCCGAAAGACCATCGGGAAGTATTTCATTCGGTCAAAAAAGATGATATCAATCAATACATAGCTAGTGATCAGTTGCCTGATTTTATGGACGGAACCAATGAAATGCCATACAAATTGTATCCAAAATCAGCACTAACTGCTCACGAGTTAGCCCCACAGATTGGTATTAATGATAAAGATGTGGAAAAGCTGATCCAACACGTCCAACAGTTTATCGATAAATAATGATTTACTGATTATTATTTGTTGTTTTTTATATTTAAGTATTTATTAATTTACTTTTATATATAATTATTTATCTAATTATGAAAATATAAATGTGTTTTTTTAATTATTAATTAAGTCTATTTTCATAAAAGTGGTTTTTTTATCATTTAATACATTTTTAATATAAAATTTATAATTTGTAAATCTATTTGTTTTCATTTGAATATAATATTAATTTTAAAGCTGTAATTTCAGTGTCTTTATAAATAAATAGCACCAAAAAAAGTTTTTCTAATTTCCTTATTTATATCAAAATTAAATATATTTTATCAAAATTTAGACATTTACGGTAATCTGATTTTTATTAAATCATTGACTTTATAAATAAATACAGTACTTATCTAATCATTATCATTATATAGGAAAATAATTAGTGAATTTATTTAGCAGTATTATTATTACATAAACAAAATACAGTACTTAAAACTAAATTAAAAATAGCATTTTATCACATTTTGACAAAATGATTGGTTAATCGTTTAATTTAATTTTATAAACATTTTTGTCAAATTTTTATTTATAATAATTTTTGTTTAGTTATCATAAATATCAGATGATTTCATATTTAAGTCAACTTTATAAAACTACAATTTTTGATTTTATTATATTTAATATGTTTTAGGACTACAACTGAAAACTTTTTTAACGATAATGAGCGGAAAAATATTAAAATCTCCGATACCTACCATTCCCTATCCGGAGATATCGGTTGCCAAATACATAATCAATCGACTCATACAATTTAATGGACAAAAAACTGTTTTGGTTTGTTTTTTAATAATAATTTTAAACTTAATTCAAAATTGCAATTAAATGTATTTTTTCAATTAAAATCTTAGGTCGACTGTCCCACTGGCCGTCGCCATAATGCACTACAAGTGTCTGACCACATCCTTAACATTGCGGCCGCTTTTATTGAAATGGGATTAAATAAAGGAGATATCGTATTGTTTGTCAGTCCAAACAGCGATTATTATGCAATCGGCTTATTGGGTGTCATTGCGGCCGGTGGTGTCTTCACCAGTTGTAGTGAACTCAGTTCATATCGTAAGTTATTAATTAATTAATATTTCAAATCAATTAAATTAGTTTAATATATTATGTTAATTTAACAAGGTGAACTATTTAATGCTGTTGAGGTAACTAAACCTAAATATTTGGTTAGCACTTACCATCATTTGGACAATTGTCTCAAAATTGCTGATGAATTTCCCGGAATAAAAGTTTGCATAATAAAAGCATTAAATAATATAATGTTTAAAATATTATCCGAAAATTTTTATAGAAAATCATTTATATTGCAAACGATTGGAAATCAAATTTGGATCCACGGGTTGTCTCATATTTCAAACTCTATGAATACAATCGACACAATTGTGACTATGAATTGCCAAAACGGGTCGACTGTAAGAAAGATATGGCAGCACTGTTGTTGTCGTCGGGATCTACAGGTCTGCCCAAACCGATAATTAGGAGTCACCAGAATGTTATAAACTTAACTCATCAGTTCCAGCACAAGGAGGTGTGGGGTCTCACTGAGAAAAGTGTACAGTCGTGTCAAAACACATTTTGTCATTCAGGAGGACTCACCTTTTTGTTGCACTGTATATAATCACAAAATAATTACTCTATTAATAAACATTTAATTAAAATTATAATTCACACACAATCATAGCAATAGCATCGGGAGCTGTAGCGGCAATTATGCCAGGTTTTGAAAACAACAAATTTATTAATTATATTGAAAAATATAAGGTTTGTTATTAATGTATAATATGTAATACTTAATTACGGTAACTATTTTTTAGATAACGGGAGCATTTCTGGTACCATCATATGTCATAAGTTTGGCCAACACTGACGTCACCGATAAAGATGTTTTGTCATTCAAAGAAATCATATGTGCCGGTTGTCCACTACCTGAAGGAATAGCCGATAAAGTGGTCAACAATTTAAAACTTGAATACTTTCGCCAGGGTATATAAGCAGCACTGTTAGCCATTGTAATTAATTAATATTTATTAACAAAAAAACATTATATGTACTCTTATTATAGGTTATGGTATGACTGAAGTTGGCTTTTGTACCCAAGTCTACCGAAGCGCAAATATGGCTCACAAACGATCGGTTGGTTGGTGTGTACCCGACTCTCAAGTCAAGGTAATTGATCCAAAAACAAAGCAACTGTTGGGTGCAAATCAAATCGGAGAGATTTGGATTAAGAGTCTTCAGGAGACTCCGGGATATTTCAATTTAGACGAATTGAATAAAGAGTCGTTTGATGATCAAGGCTTCCTCCGATCGGGTGATGCCGGCTATTATGACGACAACGATCTCCTATACGTAATGGACAGGTATAAGCAAATAATTAAAGTCGAAGGCGTTATTGTGTTGCCGTCTGAGTTGGAGTATCTATTGCTCACTCACGAGGACGTGTCCGAAGCGGCGGTCATTGGTGTCAAACATGACTACTATGTGGAAGTGCCTAAAGCTTTCGTTAAACTTAAGCCCAATAGGAAAGTGACGACAGAGCAGCTCATTGAGTACATCGATGGACAGGTAAATAGTTTTAAGAAACTTAGAGGTGGACTAACTGTTGTCAAAGAGTTACCGAAAACTCCTTTGGGAAAGATTAACAAAACATTGCTTAAATGATATTATTTTTTATCTTATTTTTTGTTATAATATTTATCTTAAATAATAATGTTTATAATATATTATATTATTTAATTGATAATTACAATTGATAAATTACACAACAAACAAAATGAGAAAAATTTATTACTTTATATAAATTTATAGATGAAATACAAAAAAAACTATAAAATGTATTAAATGATAAAAATAATGTTAAAAGTAAACAAAATTAGTTAGTTTGCTAAAAAAATTGAAAAAATAATTTAATTTACAAATAGCTGATGATAATGATGAATGATATTATGAAGCGATGGCTAACAAAATTAGTGATGCGTTGAATCAAATAATTGTCTCAAATGTGGCAGTCCTTGAGGTTGAGTGGGTGTCCTAAAGCCCAGTAGATCCCGATTCCCATAAAAGACATTATCATTGAGTGTGGGCTGACTACTATTGATATTACTACTATTGGTATGCTGATCTATTCGGGCCATATCGTCATCGGAGACAAATGCCCGCGAAGTGGCCAATTTGGTGACCGGCGGTGCTCTCAGTTTTGTAATGTATAGATAGGCACCGATAACCAGTCCCATATGAATTAATGAGACGATTAGCGCCGTATAAAATATAGCCAAACCTGTGTTACAATCTTCACATTCATCCGGTTGTCGTACAATAGTATCATCTGTTATGAAGATAATCATTTGGGATATCATTAGAGTTATTGTATGAAATAATTTTCAACTATAAATCAATTGTATCGAAAAACTTACGTTTTTGTAATATTTTTGGATTATTTTGTTTATTATAGTTATTATTAATATTATTGTTATTAGCGTTTAAATTAGTATTTGTGTTGCCATTAGGCGAGTCTTTGTCGTCGTTTACCATTAGTGTCAGTGATAGCGGAAATTCTTCTGGTTGTGGTTTCTGTGTCGAGGCTATGACTTTAGCTCGTTGTGAGGCCCGAGGAGGCGTCCGAGAGGGTCGTGAATCACCCCATTCTAAGTAAGATGAATGAAGTGGTGGACGTGTCTTACGAGTCGATGGCTTTGCCGTACTGGTCACGGATTGAGCCGGCGATTCACGCGGCATATAAGCTTCGTTAGGATTGATATATTGTGGCGGCAAAGGTGTAGCCAATAGCTTTGGTTGTTCAGGGAATGAGTGTGTGTTCATCATAGGCTGCAGATATGGAGGATGTGGTCCAGGATATTGATGATGATAGGGATAGTTTGGTGCCGATAGATGTTGTGTTGATTGCCAAGAGTTTCCATTAATATTAGTCTGATTTGGTAATTGATAAATGTTTGGGGAATAGCCGTATGGATTAGGATTGTAATGATTGGGATAAAAAGCATTTGGATTTTGATGATTATAAGGACTGTTGAAATTTTGATTAAAGTTTGGATTATTTTGATTATTTTGATTATAATTATTTTGATTGTTTTGATTATAATTATTTGGATTATTTTGATTTCCATAATAATTATTATTTTGATAACTATTTGCCATTTGATTATTTCCACTATTATGTGGATAATTATTTTGATTATAGTTTGTTTGATAATATTCTCTGGGATATGAAAAGTGAGTCCGAGTTTTCGGTTGAGTAACAGGTACTGGAGCTGGTGTCGGCAGTTGGCCATTGTTTCCATACATAAGATTGTTGTTGTTATAAGTTGACGGAACAGTTGGTTTAAGTGAATGGACGGCCGATATGTCCGAATTATTTGTAACAATTTGTTGTTTGGTATCCGCTAACTGTTGTTGAGGTATAATTTGGGAACTTTGACTCGACTCTTGTGGTTGAGTCTGAGATAATGGTTGAGGCATTGGTTCAGCACTGGTACTTATGTTAACCAATTCCTCCATTAGAGCACTTCTATTTGCAGAAACATTGGTATGATTTAGGCTATTGTTTGGTTCGGTTTTATTTGATTTGTTTCGTTTATGAACCGCAAGAATTGTCTCATCATTTGGTATAAGAATTGGTTTAAGTGACTCATCTTTTCTCAAAGAGTCTGTTTTATTGATAAAATCTTCTTCAATAAGTTTTTCAGACTCATTGCCATTGTCTTCATTAATAACATCTCGTTTACGTCTTCTTCTTCTTCTGCCAAACGATTCAGTACCAGACGTACACTTAATTGGTTCACATCTTTCCTGACAAAATCTTATCTGTACTTCAAAGTTGACGACACCAGTAGTCGGAAATCGGAACGCCTTGAATGTGGAGAACAATGATTTTCTATCTCTTGAATCGACTTGAAGTGCCGGAAATATTGCCGGATCTGTTGGACAACCGTTGTTGTCAATCAAGAAAAGTGATTCTCCGTTAGTACTTCTGGCGTATAGATTTCGAGCGAAGACAGCAAACGCCGAGTTCGGGTCTTTGAGTTCTATTCTGAGAACTAATTCATCGCCCAAACCAACCAACTGTGCGTCGCCACCACTTCTGTCCACTATTCGCATCATAACTGCCGGCGGAGGCGCTGTGTTTGTCACTACCGATGTTATGGGCTGTTCCAGTCGTGACCTCGCATTTTGTAGAGAACTATTGCAAAACATTTATTTAAAAAAAATTGTATAATAATTGTAATATAAATACTAACGTAACGTCTATTCCTCCGGGTTTACCAACATCTTGATTGCCGTTCATAAGAGTGACAGTTTGGTCGCTGGCCTCAAACGAACAGAGCACTCGTATTGTACGATCACTATCTGTCATAATGACAGCGTGTTGTTGTACTATCACTTCATTAGCAAAATTGTTTTGACCCTAAATTATAAAATATAATTAACTATTGGATTAAATATATATTTTTCATACCTCTCGTCGTGTACCACATTTTGTACCCAAAGAAATTGCAAACTATTCAATGAAAAAATAAATAAATATTTTATTTATTTATAGATAAATATAAGACATGTATAATAACCTGTAGTTGTGTTTGTCCGGTGCCCACAACAAAACATTGCGATGGACTACCCTTGGCGTAGACCCGACCGTTGAATGGACTGTCAAAGTTAAGTGTAAGCACCATATCCTGTTGGTTACATTGGACGCTCACTAAAAAATAGATTTTAAAATAATTAAAAAATATTATATATAGTTTGTAATTATGAAGTTTCCCTACAAACCTTGTTCACAATTGCCTTTTTCACTAAACAATGAATTTCTTCGGGGAACTAATGCGTTTTGAGACTTGCCGAGTGAGACCAAGTCCTCACTAGATAGGGCACAGTCGCGGGCAAACGTCTCGTAGTTGACCGCACGGCACGGAAATAGACGCTCGGAATCGCACTGACGCTGACAGTCGGCCAACGAAAAGGCGTGTGTAATGCGATCGATATACGGAAAGAAGGTGTCCTGAAAGTCCTTGTATTGACACGTCGACGGCTCTGGTATTACAAACCAATTGGTTATAAATTAAAATAAATTGTTTGATTGTCTTTTAATTTAATAGTCAAATACCTGCCACACATTGATTTTCAAAGTAATCAATGAATTCGTCGGTCTGTTTGAAAGTTTGTGGTCTCGAGCGTCGGGTTTCGGCAAACAATTTACAAATCCGTTTACTATAATCAAAAGTAGCCGATCGACACACAAACGACTTTTCCGCTAAACAAAGATCCTGACAGTCGGTTCTCAACAATATACTCGGTATCTCCTTATCAGCGGCTTCTTCTAGAGTGTGTCCGATTAGTCGCTCAAATGTCCAAATTTTTTCGCATTTTTTCTCTATAAATATAAGTAAATCCATCTATAATAACAACTTCTGTAAAGTATATGTAGTTAATAATAATAAACCTCTTAAACATATTTTTTCAACATATGAAGTGTCGTCCACTTTGTTAAGTCTATTCCTGTTTTCAGACGCCGCCTCATCCAAGAAGAAACAGCTCTGCAACTGTCCGTACTCTATGACAAACGCTTTACATCTATCGCCCCGACGAAGACATTCGTCCTGACAATTAATTATGACACCCAGTCGTGGAGGTATAGGTGCTCTCTCTCGTCGGGCATAACGTAAATCATAGCCAAATGTCTTTTCAAATGTGTATTGATTAGGACTACAGTGGGCAGGTGTGTGAGCGATCACATTATGAGGTGCCTCTTGTGTTGAATGCAATGGTGACGGCAGTGGTGTCGGTGACATAAAAGTTGGTGAAATGTTCGGCAAGTGTTGAAGTGGTGGTACTGGTATACTGGGGATAGGCATACTTGGGACTGGTATGTGATGAAGGTTTGACTGCATTAATGGTGTGGCCGGTACTCGATTGCGTTGATTCGTTGTTACGCAGTCTTTCTCCGCATATAAAGCTCGGGGTCTAAATTGCATCGATCCCTGATGACTGGTGGCCCGATTATCAGCACTTAATAAACATAGATTACCTCCCGGAGCGTTACTTCCATCAGGACTGTCCAAATAAGTATACGACCGACAGTTAAACTCTTTTTCGTGATCACACGCCTGTTCACAATGAAAAGTGGACGTTCCTCTAACCGATTTGGTCACCGATACTATGCTTATGTCGCGTTCAATAGGATGGTATCGACACGAAAAGGTATCTGTAAATCATGAGTTTTAGATAAATCAATAATTATTAATAACTATTATTATTACTGAATTAGTTAATTAGTCAACAATCATACCGATAGCGCACTGATTTTCCATATAATCGGTGCCTTTTGTGAACAGTAATGTCATAGTATTGGAGTTCCTGTCCTCCGAGTATAGCCTACATTCACTGAGTGCTGAATCATAACTGGCTGACAGACATTTGAATTTGCGTTCTTCGAGACACCGTTTCCTACATTCGCCTCTCGATATGAACCGTATTTTGTCCTGAGGTATGGCCCCAACAGACGCCTGATCTACGATACGGTCAAACGGCCAAAATTTGTTGCACTCTATATGATTGGGTACACAGAAACCCTCGAAATAGTCCTTTCCCATCGATAGCCGTAAATCAAGATTTCCGACGGAACTGTTCTCAAACAAGCCGTGACACGACTGGTGATAGTAGTCGACTACGAATGCTCTGCATTGAGTTGAGTGCTCACACCTACGGGCGCATTCGGTCACAATACCCGGGGTCTGGAGGTCACTGTAAAGTAATGTCAAATGGCCACCAATTGGCTCAAAACTGGTCACTTTTTCAAAGAGATAGCGTGCGTGAGGACCACATTTTGAAGGCTCTGGTATATTGAAAATTAAGACAATAATTAGTTTAAATAATTCAAAAATATTAGATACGATATATAATTAAGTGAATAAATAAATAGCTTACGTGTAGGTCGTAGGCCTTGCGATAGACTATTCAAATCTGATTCAAGTGCTCTCAATTGTGGACTGTCTTGAGGTTTGGAAGCGGACTGTTGGCTGGTTTGTGATTGTTGTGGTGAAAGTGGTGATAATGGCAGTGATGGCTGTTGCTGTGCAAATGGATCAAATTGTGCAGAAAAACCGTTACCTTTTGGCGGAAGTGTTGGTATCAATGAGGCCGGAAACCGAGTGATAGGACCGACTCCGTCATTACCGGTTGCATTAGTGACTGGTTCACTGGTGCCACGTGTCGGCGTTGGACTGGGAGTGGGCAGTGTTGCCGATGTCGGCAATGTTGGACATACTCTTTCAAAATATATAATACTGGATCTCTTTTGTATGGCTGCTGTACTGGCACTGGCCCTGTCGTCACCCGATATAAAGCACTGACCATTGCTTGAATAATAAGCAAAAGAACGGCACAGAAATCGTTTGTTGTCATTGCAGTAGTTTTCGCAGACTTCATGTGAGGAAACACCGTTAGTCTCGACCAAATCGGTATACGTTGGATAGGCGTCTAATGTTTTCTCAAATGGACAGGTAGTATGACTGCGAACACATTGATTTTCCAGATAATTAATTTTGAGACTTCTTGATCGGTAATAACTCGATGGACTGGTACGTCTGTCCTCTTGCGATAGACGACATTCGGTAGTGTCATCATTATAGAGGGCCGACCGACAGGGAAACTCCCTTTCCTGTAGACAGTATTCCTCGCAATCTCTTCGACTTTGAACAAAGTTTAATGTCTTTTTGTAGAGAACTGGCGCTAATTCATAACCTAATAAACAAATAGATAGTATTGTTAGAAGAAAATACCAGACATTAATATATGAAATAAATTATAAACCAAGAACTCGTTCGAAGGCCCAGAACTTGTCCTGACATTGGGTCATGATTTGAGGCACTCGTAGGCATATCTTTTCAAAATAACTTTCCCCTTCACGTGGTATTAGTTCACCAGCCCTTCCCTGTGAATTTCTGTCCAATTTTTCGCATCGATTACTCTGATAGTTAACACTAAATGCCGGACAATTGAGATTAGCGGCATCGCAGCTCTCTCGACAATAACCAGTCACACCCAATGTTCCGATATTCGGTAACTCGACTGCCGTAGTCACTGCCGACCGGAGTACATGTCCCGTCATTTTTTCGTAAGTGAATATACCGTTAGTACAGAGTTCAGCCACACACGTCCTCTCGCCATAAACGCCGCCCTTTTGTGTCGGAAGTGTTGTACCGACAAGACTGACGCCATCGTCACCACTGAGAACACACCGGTTATTCATATAACTAAACGATCGACAATTGAATGTCGACTCGTGATCGCATTGGGACTGACACTCGTCCGGTGAGTGCGCGAACAACAGTAAGTCCATTGACAGCACCGAAAAGTCGGGTTTTGTACGGTAGACACATGAGGACGGACCTAATCAGCGTATTAGACATATATTCATATATTATTTTATAATTAATACCGTACTCTAACTATCATATTATTATATTTTTGTATAGCATTTTCATTTATAACATTTTATTTTATTTTATCACGTATTTAATAAATATTTTTATAATTAGTTATAATTTTTAAAATCTAATAATTAGTCTGTTATAAAAAAATCAGGTAATATTCAATATGTTTTCTATGAGTAAATTATGATTATGTAAATGTATTAATTGTTTTAATAAGTTTACGTGATTTTTATTTGAATTTTTTGAAAATTTATTTAAAAATATTTATAATATGTTAGTAAGTAGCATAAGTATAATAATTTATTTATTAATAGTTATAATATTATATTAAATAAAATAACTTTCAATCAAACTTATCAAATGTATATTTAATTGCTAAAGTTATGTTAAAAATAGCCAATTTTGATTAGATTTGAATTTTTATGTAAAATAAAATATTAAAATCTGTTTATAAATACTTTTAAAACCCCTTTCTATTTTTATGTACATTAGATATTAAATAACCTTGTTCATTCAATTTGTTGATCTAAATATTTCTATAATAATTGTTTCAAATAATTAAAAATTATTTTTAATTAATAAATAAATTCGTGTCAAATATTTTAATACATAATTTATAATGACCTCATAAAAACATTATAAATCTGAAAAAATGTATTTCATAATTGTTTAATAAATCAAGATTTTTCTTTATTTAAATTCACTATTTATCTGGATTATCAATTAAAATAATAATAATAATAATTTACTATTATATTAGATCTATCAAAATCAATAAAATTTAAGTCAAGGCTTTTAAATTATTATTCAATAATTATATAAGTGTTATAACGGCTATCAAATTGGTTCAAAATTAATTATTAGAGAGTACTGTTATAGTACTGTATATAAAATGTAGTGTTATATAGAGTTAATTTATCTGATGAGGACAGTCAACATTATGTGTACATATAGTACATCACTACCAGATAACAGTCCACTTGAAGCACACTTCCGCTACAATTATGCAAATATTATGCATAAACAGGCGATACAATTAATTTTTTTTATTTAATAAATTAAATATTTTAACTGTTTTTTGCAAAACGGGACCATTCATTATGATACTAATTGTTTTTAAATGCAAATCTATTTATTTGAACAATTAATAATAAATTTAATAATAGTTTTGTTATAAATAGATTTTTTTTGAAATACATTTTAAATGCTAACAAATTGCTTAATAAATTGCTAACAAAATAGGAAAAAATAATTTTATATCTAAAACTTCCTCATTAATTAAAATATTAATACTTTTGAATTTAATAAAAAAATAGTCAGAAAATAATAAATAATTTTATAATAAGACTTTTGATGACTTACCCGAAGCGGCGCATTGATTCTCTAAGTAATCTCTGGTACTGTTATCTATCTGTCGGAAAGCTTGTGGTTGTGTCCGACGGTCTTCTTTAGACAGACGACACACCCGTCGGGTAACGTCGTAGTCGACACTTCGGCAAATAAAACTGTTTTCTGTGAGACACAACTTTAGACACTCCTCTTTAGTGCCAATATTTTCTAACAGTTTCTCGACAAACCCCTCCAGAAAAGCTCCCTTTACTCTCTCAAAAGCCCATAGTCTCTGTTGGCCACATAACTGGTCGAAGGTCTCCCTCGGGATGCCCTTCAAACAGACTTTCTCAAAGAAGTTGGTGGTGACCGAGTGCTGCAGTCGATCCCGATTGCGTTGACTGGTCTCGCCATAAGCCGAACAAATAAACTTTCCATAATTGAGACCAAATGCATGGCATTGTGACTGTTGTTTGCAAAGGTTGACACAATCACGGGTTAGGGCTACATCTTGATGTTGTAGGAGTGTGCCAACTGAGTTGACACCTGAGCTGTAATCTGTAACCGATGTTTTCTCAAATGTCTCGACTCCGCCAAAACAGTTCTGCGAGTCGACCACTGATCGGGCTATAACTGACAACACTATCGGAAGCATTAATAACTTTTTGGCCATTATTGGCCATCAACTGGTCATTAAAACTTAAGAAAGTTTTATTAAAAATTATTAACTTTTTATTATTAATACACAAACAACCAGTTGTTAACCTTTTATGCGATAACTAGAAACTAATTGGTGTAAGCAATGACATTCTCGTTCAATACTGACTACAAAAAAATGTTAAACTATTTGTTTGTTTCAATTGTATTCATATCTCAATCTGTCTGTCCGTCTGTCTGTTTAGTATATGAAAAATATTTTCATAAAAAAAGTTTTATTTTAAAAAATAATTTATAATAAGTTACAAACACAATGTAGATGTGATATGATTTCCGTCCGGTGACTACAAATGGCAATGGCTTTGCTCTACAGGAAGAGTAGCCTTTATAGGTATAATAATAATATAATAATAGGAAGAGTTATTATTATTATTATTATTATCAAATGGCTAATGTATAGACAAAATAGTCAACTATTGTTTGATTCAATTGCAATGGCTATACTAAACAATTACACTGTATTTAAAAAATATTTTGTCATAAAAAATCATTTTTTTTGAAAGCAATATTGTATTGTATCGATAGTTAATGATTTGATTTAACTCATGACACGACCTTTCCATGTATTTCATATTAAACGTCTAATTGTTTGTTAACATTCAATTTATTGTATATATTTAACTTATCTAAAAATATGTTAAATACAGGTAATGAAAATATATAAAATATATAAATTGAATGTTTCATTAAAATGAAATTTTTAATGCAACATTAAATTTACTAAATGTATTATAACATGTTTCTATAATAATAATATAATATAATATGTATATATTTACTAAAATTTATATTTATTAGTACTATTAATATAAGTAAATTATATACTGTATATTAACATTACCAATATATAAAAGGTCGTTTATTAGGGTTCAATAAAATTTACTCACTTTAATTTTTTTCCATCAAAATTTTATATTTAATTTATTATATTCAATATATTTTGATCAAATTAATTGTTACATTTATTAAACATTGTTTTAGCACATTTACACATAAAATAACTAAATTTATTATATAATTAATTTATAATTTGAAATAATTAATGAAAAAATAGTGATATATATATATATATATAATTAAATGGCAATTAGAAATTTATAATTAATATTATATTAAATTGTCATTAAAAATATTGCTAAAAACACTTTTTTTAGTAAATACTGATTAAGTGTTTAATAACATATTATAAGTTTATTATTGCGATGAAAGTGGATATTAAATAAAATTATTTTCCTTATTTTGTGCCAAAATTTTATAATCATTATTTTTTTTTGTCTTATTAGTGGTAAAAAATAATACCAAATAAGCAAAACTGTTGAATACATTATTTTTATAACTTTTAGCTATAAAATAACCAATAATTAATTGAAATCAATTTTGAGATTTCACTGTTTATTATAAATTAAATGTAATGTTTTGACAGTTTTAAGTTTAAGTATAAACTTATTAATTTAAGCATAAATTTTATCTATCAATTTAGTATTAGTTTAATTATTTATTTTTTAAATTAACACCAATTTTGATAATTAATTTTAAACTACTGTATAATTACTATTATTAATTAAATAATAATTTCTATTAATAAATACACTGTTTATATGATAAATAATTTAATTTAAAATAAAAAAGTTAAATCATGTATTAAATAATTTAATGGTCAGTCCATACCAGTGCCCAATCAATAGGATTCCCAATGATTTGATAATTAATTAACCGATAATTAAAAAAATTCAATTCAAATGAAGCGCTCATTGATTGCAATATATTTGTGTGTAAAATGTGTTCACAAATAATGTCAATAAATATTAAAAAAACAAATGTTTTTCATAAAACTATTGAATTGAATTATCGGTAATAATATTATTCATACAAATTGTGACCATATTTTGACCAATAATTGGTGTCACGTTAGATAAGATCACTGAAAGCTACAAAGCGGTCATTCAAATGGACAGACGCGACGACAATACCGGCCGACAACAGACTTTGGGAAAGCCATTACCGCATTACGTGTGTCGCGGACTACCACCGCCAGCATCGTCGGTAACGGCCGTATGTTTTGCCGACATCGACACCGAAAGCTATATGATTTTTGGCACCGATTGTGGTCAAGTGATACACTGGTCACTGGACACATATCGGTCACAATTGGTTTATGACAGTCAACACAACTCACGGGTTCAACAATTGATAGTCACCGACGATGAAGACTTCGGTCACCTGTTGTTAAGTCAATTCAAGAATGGATTTATCGATGTCTACGACAGACAAATGACAGTCAAAAGATCGCTAAATATATCGGATCTGAGTTTTTGCAAATGTTTTCTGTATACGAGTGCTGACTGTCAGTCAAAATACTTGGCATTTGTGCCCAAAAGTGATGACAAGTCCATCGAAATAATGAACTTCACAGACAAGCAAACAATGGTAACAATTGAACAGATTTCGGACAAAACGAAGAACGGTTATCCATTGGCCGTACATTTAACACAATTTGATACAAATAATAGTAAATGTGATAAAATTCTGGTGATAATAGGTTACGAAAGTGGATTACTTTTAGTTTTTAAAGTTGATCCCAATGTCTGTGATTATCAATTGGTGGCGCAATTGAAATGTTTTGAAACGATTATAACTGGTTTGGACTTCAATCGCGACCGAAACACTGGTATCTGTTGTTCAGTTGAAAATGTGATAAGCGTTTGGACGTTAACTACAAATGATGACAAAACAGCGGTTAGTTTATCGCTGAAGAAAGATCTAATCGTAACTAATAGTGGTCTAACCTGTTGTGTCATACGATCGGATGGACGAGTGTTTGCTTGCGCCGGCACTGATGGCTGTATACGACTGTTTGCTTTGAAAAGTCTTAAACCGTTAGCCGTCGCCGACATTCACAAGAAAACTGTTGAATGTCTCAACTTTTCGCACAAATTGTCGACAAAAAACATGAAAATACTGTTAGCCGTCGGATCTCAAGACAAAACTATCACTCTTTGGGATTTTTATAACAACTTATAGATAATTTTAGTAACAATTATTGATTTTTAAAACGAATAGACGAAAAAATTATTGATTCAATATCTATGGTATTGGATCCATGGTATGACACCTAACACTACAGAACTAAATGTGATCTAAAGGTAGTTCCTATGCAACTAAATATGATTGTTTGTATACTGATTATGGTATGTAACTAATGGCATAACAATGTTGATCCAGTAGTCAAATATTATTATCAGTTTATTAATTTTTGGTAATTTTTTGAACTCCTGTTTCCAGCACTTCTACATATAACCGATCAATTCTGATAGTATATCAGTGATAGACCAAAAAAAGTGGTTGAAATAATTGTAATTAAATTATTACTATAATGAAAATTACCAACAATTATGCCCTCATATGATCAGCGATGAGAAATTAATCTTTTGTATAGAATTAAATTAAAACATTTTTTTATATATAAATTTATGTATTAAATTGTTTTTAATTGTAATATATTTTTAATGAAATAAAATTAATTTATTGATATGAAAATATATTTTTAAAAATACACTATTAATAAGTTCTTATTATATTATAGTTACTATTTATAATTTCTAATACTCTATAGTAATCTAATTAATTAGTATATCTAATTTACTATTGAATTTATCTGATTAAATAATTTAAGTTATAAAACTTAAATAGGAATACAAAATTAAAAAAAATATTAAATACAATGTATAATACGTTTATTAATCATAAATTAGCTTTCAGTTATATTATACTTTAAAATATATTTAAGTGATTTTATTTAATAAATATAAATGAGGAAATGGTTTAACTAACATAACTTATAGTGCCATTTGAATGCCGTTCATACATTCAATGTACTTTTGTCTCAATTAATTTTATAAATAAATAAATAAATAAAATATATATTTATATATTATATATAATTTTATTTATTAGTATAGCCTCTGTTTTAAAATCTATTAATTACCTAATGTTAAAGGAATTTACAGATCATTAATAACAGTTGTTTTAATGTTTTGTAAAATTATTTTTGATGTAAAAACTTGTCGGAAAAACTCATTTTGTAATATTATAAATATTTTCCTCTTAAGTAAATTAATTTCCAAAATACACTTTCAAAATATAGACAAATGATATATTTAAATGTTTTGACATTAAAAAGAGACACACATTTTGTTTGTTATAAACTTTTTATTTTATTATAATTTTTTTTACTAAAAAAAGAGACACAGTTTGAAGGCTTTTTTATAAGCAGTGATAAGAATTGAAGAAAAATAAATTATAAACAAATACTACAATAATAGTAGTAATAATAATAACACTAATGATACTTATAATGTATTAACAAATACTGTATATTAGTTTTTTTTTGAATAAATTAATTGATAAAATAAGAGAAAAATTTTAAACATAATAATTGACAATAATTTAGTCAAAGACTTATTGACAAATGTCTTAATTTTTTTTGTTGATAAAAACATTGATTACAATAATAATTGTATAAATATTTAATAAAGAAAACAAAAATATGAAATTAAAATTAAATATCAATTGAGCCGTGAGTTAAATGTAAATATAAATAATAATTATAATTGACTGAATTTATAACAATTTAAATACATAAACGTTTTATAATATATTTATATATAATTTTACTATTATGAATATATTTTCAATGCCAATACTTTTTACAATAAATGCTCAAAAAATACTTGTAATTATAATAATTATCATTATCAACAAAAATTTATATTTATAATATATTAGACATTAATTCATTAATTGAGTTGTTAATATATAATTCATTTAGATTTTTAAATATATATTTTTCAAAAAATTTTGTATTTATAATCTCATTATTTAAAAATCGTACAATTTTTAAGAGCTAAAAGTAAAATGTTTTATAATTTTTTTCATATTATATTTATTTGAATTAAGTAATCACAAAAAGTATATTTTTACGATACTGTGTTTCTGGTATTTAATTTTATTGTTGTTTTTTGAATTGATTTTTTTTCAAAAACAATTTTTATCAATTTGTGTGACAATTACTTTTATTGTTTTTGGTAATTAGTTAAATATTTTTTTTGTTGAGTAAATGAATTTTTAAGTATATTATTACAAATCAATTTTAATTCACATTTAAATTGTTTTTATTATTTAATGAACAGTGAATACAATTTTAATAGTGTTTGTAGTACAAGCAAAATGTATATAATATATAATATAATATAATATCAGTTATGTTTGACGGCACTAAAAGATAATATTATTTTCATTTACATTTGGTTGTAATTGCAGTGTATATCATGTATATAAATATAAATATATTTTTTTTTTGGATATCAAATCACAATCAAATGATGAATAGTTACTATATTTAAGTTTATTATTATTATTGTTGATATTGTTGTTATAGTTGATGTTGTTGTTGTTTAACTCACGATTTTCAGAGTTAATATACACGAGAGTTAGTGTCCCGGTTATTATGATGGGATGATTATTATATAAATCAATCATTTATAGTAATACTTTTTTTAAAACAATTTTTTCATATTATATAAGTATAGTTTAGATAAGCATAAGAACACGTATTATTCATATATTATATTTAGTCTTAAATATAAACAATATTATTATTTTATTGTTTGCAATAAAAAAAAGCAATGCATTACTGATCTCATATATATATATATATATATATATATATAAATTTGTTGTAATAATTAGTAAATATGCATATTTTAATTACCTATTATGCATTTTTTATTTATAAATATATTTACAATTATTGTTTATTTTAATGCAGCTTAAATTTACTTGTAAACTATCAAAAAAATTTTGCAGTAATTTTGATGACATTTTAAGGTAAAAATACTTAATTTTCATTTTATACATTGAGTACTAAATTATTACTCAATTTAGATCTTTTTAATAGATTTTAGTTATTTAGTTATTCACTTCAAAAAATTGACATTAATTAAAAAAACATATTTTTAAAAAACAATTTTTTAATAAAAAAAATCAAATAAGACTACAATTTATTACTTTTTATAAGTTGACATCACAAACACTAGAAAATAATTTTCACTTAAATTGTTGTCTCATTAAATAAAATAATAATTACTCAACAATATTGAAATTGACAAATAAATTTGGTTTTAATTAAGCGCTAATAGCAGAATATTTATAATAATAATGTTTCAAAAAATAAATTACAATCAATTTTTATTATTGTTGTTGTAATACCACTTATCTTTATATAATCAAGAATATGATTTTTATTGTTGTTTTTTGTATTAATAATAGCATTGTTTTGTGACTAAAATTAGTGTAAAACAAAATTAAAAACAAAAATTAATTATAAAAATACTATACTTATTACTTGTATATAATTACATAATAAGTTATTGTTATACAATATATTTTTTGTAAGCTGTTAGTTATAGGCTTTAATTAGTGTATTATTTTGTTAAATATTAAACATAATATTAAGTCTAACAAAACAAAACAAAACAAAAAACATAATATTATTATCTTTTATCAATCGTGGTGTAAGATATATTAGCCCTAATAATCATTAATGATTTTCAACAATAATTATTTGTTTATTTATAATAGCAAATAAATTGATGAGTATCTAATGGATATTTTATATATAAGTGATGATGACATTAGTTATTAATGATAATACTGTGTATATTAATAAGTTGTTAAAATTTGTCAAATTTTTTTTTGTAATATATTATCATTATTTGGACCCAATTTGTGGAATTGATTTATTTTATATACAATTTGTATATACTTTTTATTATTTAGTATTTGGGATTTTTTACAATGAGATGTTTTGAATGTTAGTTTTAAAAAATTTTGTTTTAACTATAATAGTTATTAGATGACAATTTTTGTGTCATTTAAATTATTTTATCATTTATGATGTTATTGTTGTCAAAGAGATAGAAAAAAATAATGAAACAAATAGAGAGATAAAGTTAGAGATGACTGAAATAATTGGTGATTAAAATTTACTTATATTTTAAAACTATATTTATATAAATTTTATCTTTTTTTAAAAAAACATGGTTTTTTCAGAAAAATTATTAATTTTTCTTAAATAATTATTAATTTTTCTTAAATAATTATTAATTTTTCTTAAATAATTATTATTAAATTATGCATGTCACAATGGTTTGTATAATTTTTAAAATTTAATTAATTATTAATTATGTAAATTTTTAAAATTAATTAATTAATTAATTAATAATAAACTTTGCGATAATTATAAAAAGTGCCGTTAATGTGATGCTAGCGATGGAATGTTGGGATGAGTTGACAGTGAGATCTCTCTTCTTCATCAACACCTGATCGATGACATGAATCACACCATTGATGGCCTGGACGTCGGATCGTACGATACGGGCCCGTCGACCCTCCCATTCAATGTATAGATTACCTGACAAAACAAAAAAAAAACGATACAATGATTAATTGAATGGCTTTTTATTTAATGGTAATTATTTTTAGGTGCAAACATGTATATATGTATATATCGCACCCTACAATCTGTATAATGGGTCATTTAGTTAGTCAAGTAGTGATTCATATCTATATGAGCACACAGGACACAAATGTCCTGTTCACTTTAAAAAAGTACGGGTCAGGTATATCAGGCATATGTCAGATCAAAATACAACCACACTATTACTCCTGGCAATGACCTCATCTATATTACGGTTAATTATATTGAAACACTACTAACACTACTATCTAAATAATAATAATATAGCAGATATACTACTACTACATAATATTGTAGATAAGACAATGAAGTTAATTGTCTGAAGTGGTATCAGATTTTTTTCACTTTTTTTTAAGTGACTTTCATTCACTCAAATGTACGGTTGAGAAGATTTAAAAACTTACAGTACAATCATGAACTTGAAGTTAAACTGCAGTATAGGTGACTATCTTTTAATTGAACAGAGAAAGAGAGAGAGAGAGAGAGAGAGAGAGAGAGAGATTTTCTACATATTATTTGCTTTTAATATAAATTTTATTTTATAATGTGAGATACAATAATTAAATTTTTCAACCAATTTATTTATTTTATATTTTTAACTGATATATTAATATATTAAAACTTTTATATAACTCGTTTTTTGAAGATAGCTTTTTCATGAACGTAAATTAGTGTAGCAATTATATAAACTAGCTTATAGTTTGCTTATGAGATAATAAAAAAAAAGTTTTAAAACTTTTTAAATACAGATAATTTTACTTTTGAATGTCAAAAAATGTTAATATAAAGTATTTCTATACAGTATATTAAAGTTAAAATAAGTGATTCATTTTAAATTATATCTAAGATATTGAATTCAAATATATGTTGAAAATAATTCATTAGTTCTTTAAATTATATTTATTGTTAAAACGATTATATCTTAACTAAATTACACTGTTTTTTAATACAGAAGTGCTAAAGAAAAAATCTAAATAAAAATTTTGTTTTTATTCAATCGATATTTGAATACATATATGAAGTAAATACAGCGTAATGTCATAATCAAGGTTTTATATAAAGGATTGGCGGTTTTGGTTACAACAAAAAAAACAAAATCAATGCACTCTTTAAGATACAGTACAGTATATATAATATAATGTTTATATTGTTGTTGCTGTTTATATTATTTGTGGTGGTAGTGCCGGTTTAAAATTGATGGCTGTCCTCTTTAAGTAATAATATGAAAAAAAATTGTGAGAGAGAGAGACAGACAAGACATGGACTCTCAAAGTCACACAACAAGAAATTCAGGTTTGTTTGCAATAAAGAGATATTATTTTTATAAAAAAAATCTACAGATTTGTTATGTGAAATGATTTTGAGTCATATAATAATATTATATAAACCTGTATATATATATTAATATATAAGTTATTTCTCTCTCTCTCTCTCTCTCTCTCTCTCTCTCTCTCTATTTTTATCTTGATTTTTAGTTTTGCTTTCATAAATTCAAATTTTTTATTATTATGATTTCTGTTGTTAGTATTTGTATACAACTACATTGCCTTTAATTATAGTTAATGTTTTGCATTATAATTGAATATCATTTTGAAAATCATATATAATATGATAATACAGCTGTCTCTCTCTCTCTCTCTCTCTCTCTCTCTCTCTCTTCTGCTTTTTTAACCCTAAAAATTCATTGACTTTTTTTTGCAGGTAAACAAAACTTATTATTATTTAATATCAATTATGTATTCAAATCAAAATAATACTATTGTAGTGATGTTTTGTCTATTATAATAAAAATAATGGTTTGTTATACCGATCCTTATCTAACCATATGGTTGGTGTCTCTCTCGATCTCCAAAAATGCAATCAAATATAAAGCAAAACAACAAAAAGATTACTGATTTATGCAAATCATTGACATTTGTGTTGATAAATAACATCTTATTCAATATGATTTGTTTTATGTCTATTTGTGTTTTTTCTTTGAAGGTATAATTTTGTGGAAAATTTTATTCATTCATTGCTTTTATATAAATATTATAAAAATATATATATTTATTAAAAATCCTAAAAAACAAATTATAAGATTGCGTTCACTCTTGCAATTAGTCTTAAATTACAATCACTCCCAACAACTGGCAGTACATTACACACACCGGTATCTGCTCTTTAAGAAAACCTAATTTTTTTTAATACATGAGCTCAATGTTTGTATGCCGGCTATCATTACATGTAAATTCGTGTCTCAATTTTTTAAATAATTTAAATTTAGTTATAAATTCATAAATTCATAAACTCATATAAAAATATATATTTTATTCAATCTTTAATTTAAATACATAATTCATTTACAACTTGTATCTAATTTGCAAATTATCTAATAATATCGTATAAAAAGAGATAATACAATATATTATACTTTTTATATTTTAATATAAAAATCTCTTTTCACGAAAATAATTTAAGCCTTTCATACAAATAATAAAATCTTAATCTAACTAAAAAATAATTTTTTATATTTTTTAATCCATTGAACTTATACTATGATTATGTGTTTATTAATATAACTACTGTGCGATAACATGCAAATATATATTGTGTAGAAATATGATTAAATTTTCTAAAACATATAATATAAATGAATATAACAATAATAAATTATTATCGTAACAAATATCGGATCGCATTTATTATATTTAATAACTTATACAATATACCGGTATATATATATATATATATTAAGCCGATTAGTTGGCAATAAAAACTCCACATGTGTTCAATTGATTTATCATTTTATATTTATTTGCATTATATGCACCACAAGCGCGTATCGGTCATCATATCATCACTTAAATAATGATCCGAAAATTGGTACTTCATTTTGTGTTTACACTATACGAGTGCAATAGTGATGATAATAAAGTCATTTGAGACCTGACATCATAGCTAATGAAATTTATTTTCCCCAATAATGTCGGTAACATAACAACAGATTCTTTCAATTAGATCAATGAAAAGCAGTGATTGAAAACCGTTTTTCAGTCACAGAACCGGGAGTACCAACCCTTTGCTGATAGGGTTAAGAGTATTTCAATTATATGTTTGAATCAGTTGAGTAAATACATTCAAAAAGTGTTTTTTTATTTGTATTGTTTCTTTATATTGAGAGAGAGAGAGAGAGAGAGAGAGAGAGAGAGAGAGAGAGAGAGAGAGAGAGAGAGAGAGGTTTCGGTAGATAAAAACGTAAGGGGCTGTTGACATGACATATACGGTTAGAATTGAAGGTCAATAGCATTCGACAAAAGGCAATAATACAACTTTTTAAACAATTTTTGTATTATTTTTATATTTTGTAATGTTTTCAAGTAATAAATAAAATATAATAATAATAACGAAAACCACTTAACTGTGACTTAAACAGCATTTGTTTGGCAATTGTTGTGTACATAATATATTGAAATACAAGTATTATCTAACTTAATATCATATTAAGTCACATATGTTTTATGTGTGCTTTACTTATTACATAACATTTTTCAAAAAAAAAATTTAAATTGTATTTTTTCATTTCAATTATAATGTTTTGGGAATAAAACTTTTGAAAACATAATATTATCTCAACAACAAAAAAAAAATGACAGGATTTACTGTTTATGTGAAAGCACTGGTATATGAGCAATGATTATTGAGTTTAAATGATATAAAAATACATGACTATATATACATACCGAAGCCAACCTGACCTTTGGCCACTTTGAGTACTCCCTTAACGGTGTGTATTGTTTCAAATTGTGTTTCCAATTGTTGCGATGAGATCTGTTGGCCGACCACTAAATGTCTGTCTAATACCTGTAAAATATATATATTTTTTAGATAATGTGAATGATATGAGAAAAAAAATACTTTATTTACTGTCAAAAAAAAATAAATCAATTGTCTGACAAATGCAACATTTTTTTACAGATTTTTACCCACAAAAAAATATGAACCATTAAAATCTGTGGATTTAATTGACTTTGAAATTCACTAAACCTCTGACAAACAAAAACAACAAAATTTTTTAGATAAAGTATTTTTGGCGATCAATGTGTGTGTGTGTGTGTGTGTGTGTGTGTGTGTGTGTGTGTGTGAGTTAGTCAAATAAATTAGAAAAGCCCTAAAAACTTAGACCAATAAGTAAATACAATAATAATAATAATAATTCAATAAATTATCTAGATTATTTACTTATTTTAACATAGGTTATATATATCACCTCTACATGTATTTTTGTTTGTCATTCTCACAGAGAAAGAAAAAAAATATTTATCGATTCCCACTGTAAGAAAAATTTTGTATAAAATATATTACAGATATATTGCCACTTAAATATTGTTTTTTTGTTTTGTTTTGTTTTTATTAGTTTTAATTCTCAAAAATAAATAAATATTTTCAGATAAAGAGAAAGAAAGTATAATTTAATGAAATAGTCTGTTAATAATTACAGAGATTATAATTTATTCGTTTGTCACAAAAAATAAAACAAAATTCAAAAACCAAATCTAAAAACTAAACTAATTTTCTTTTAAATTAAATGAGTGGCAAAACCAATAAATATTAATAGTTCAGGAAATTCCCGTTAATAATAATAATAATAAAAACTGTTTTTTAATTAAACAGTTTATTATAGAAAATAAGAAAAATAATAGTCTTTTAAAAACATACATTTCTGGTGTTTGATGGAAATAATTTCATTTCTAACTGTTTATACTCCGATGGGTTCTCCCTTTTGAACTGATCCCAGGCATCATTGGATGGCACGAAATACGTGAATCGTCTGTCTTCTCTTAGCAGCTGTTCGTTCCAGTTTTGGTTTCCCTGTCGACCCAACTCGAATGAGAAGGACAGTTGGGGATCGCTCTTGAGTTTGTCGAAAATGTTTTGGAAAGGCATACCGAGTACCCGGTCGATGATGTGAATGATACCATTGGTTGCACCAATATCTGCCTGAACAGCCGTAGCGTTGACACCGCCGCCCTCAACCGTCATCCGGGTGTGAGCGTCATCGCCAGACACTCGGAAATGAAGATTCTTGTTGTTGTCGAGAGACACGACCTCTGGTTTGGTTCCTCTGCGAATGTCTTCAGTGGAGACCGACTGTCTCGGCACGACATGGAGTTGCAATATTTGTCTCAATTGGTCCGGATTGTCCATCAGATACTTTAGTTTGTCGTCCTCTTCGTTTTCATTCAGATTATTAAACGCCGCATCTGTCGGCGCTAACACTGTCTTCTGGTCGAGTCCGGCAATTTCCGACCGGATTTCGGGAACCATATCTAGCAATCGGTTGAATGTCTTCAATCGACCGTCTCTTTCTTGACTTAAGAAATCAATGATAGACGTGTCGATTATCATCAAAGGCTTTTCGATCAGATGAACGACACCATTCTTGACAGGTATGTTGGCTCTCAGGACGCGACTAATGACTACACCCTTATTGTGTTTGGGATCAGCTTTAATAGTGTTTGACTGGACATAGTATGTCTGTTCCGGATTAATCCTAAGGGTTCTGTTAATGAGAGACAGTTCCACATTTACAATTTGATCGCTGGCTGACGATCGGTACGACTCTTTGCCCATTACGTTGAGAAACAATACATGATTTGGTATGACGTGTCCCAATACGACATATTTGTCAAACAGATCCGGTCGGACATCTTGCATGGGCACAAAAAAAGTATGATTACCGGGTCTTTCAAAGATGGCCTCCTGGCTATTACTGGTGATCTTATTGTAATAGCTATCCCATCGCTCATCAATGCTATAGATAGAAGGCTGACTTATGAGTTCCAAAGCAAATGGTGGCAATGGTGTCGACGGTATGAATGGTTCGAGTGCCTCATCAATGATATACAGGAGCTGTTCATCTCCATTGATAGCCTTCAATGAGATCTCTTTAACGATCTTAGCGTTGTTGACAAAGAACTCTTTGCTGTCCTGATGGAAGTACTCGTGATGACCAACAGATGAACGCTCCTTAAAGCTTAGGTAGAGAGGGGCCGCCTCTTGTAGTGATGAACTGACACTATAGGGAAACGAGTCCTTCTTCACCACAACACCCACTGGTAATGATATGAAAGAGTCATATAAGTGATTAGATAAGCATTTTTGGTGTTATTTTTATAACACTGTTTTTAATGATCTAATGTGTTGTCAATAATTTGTTGTTTTTTATTTAAAGGTTATTCACTTTACGGTTTGTTAATTGAATTGATAATAAAAAAGATTCAAAAGAATATCAAATAAATCAAAATAAGTTTTTAAAATTATATAAATAAAAAAACAAATTTCCTGTAAAACGATTGGAAACGGTTTTCATAATAGTATTAATTAAATGTAAACTTAATTAGATAGTCATGTCATTTATAGTATAAGTGATGGTATAGTGATTGGTAGTCATAGATTTTCATTAGCTAAAAGTAACAATAAATTAAAATTATTTTTCAGAGAAACCGTGTATTTACCGACAAAAGCCGATTTTGAAAACAAAAGACTAAACACACAGTAATTAGCGCTATTAAAAAGTTTAGATATTTTTTTGTATGAATTTAAATTAAAGTATTGATTTTATTTTGTTATATAACTAACTATTGCTGTAGTGAACAAACACATCAAAAATTTTATGGTTAGGTTTGTACTTAAAATTCAGATGCATAAACAAAATTAATTATTTTAATTTACAAAAGACTATTATTTTTGTATATCAAAATAAAAATATTATACAATAAACCACTGTATATACTGTATATAAATATATATATATAAAATAAGATGAAAAATTCTAAGACATAAATATTTTTATTATAATTTTCAATAATAATAATATAATATATTTATTTTACGATAACATTCAACAATAGTACAGAATATATGAGAGATCATCGCATAAAATCCCGGAGCTCTGCAACAATGACTTTCTTTTTAGTTAACATATTGAAAGCCAAATGATAAACAGTACTATTATTGTGATGTCTGTATATATGTTAACGAAACAAAAAATCATTTTATTATTTTTCTCCCCTTTTCTCTCTTCTTTTCCCAAGAATTGATGACATTTGTGTTGGGATTTTCAATGAGAATCACCAGTGAGTGAGAGCACAGGGAGTTTATGCCACATAACACAGGCAAATATGCTCACAAATAAGGGAACGGCACTTAAATGGCATATATAACTTTAAGTTATTTTGAGGGACAATTTTATTGTGTAATATTGTGTGTATGTGTGTGTTTGGGTCCGGGAAGGAATGGGAGGACACTGTTATATAATGCATACTTAGCTGTTTTGTATGAAAAGTGAAAGAGACAGAGAACAGGGCACTGGTATGTACTAAACTAAGCAAATTTTATCTTTTAAATTCATGCCCTTTTGTAAAAATACTGTATTTTAATATATTATTTAGCAAATGAATCACAATTTTATGACTCTCTGACATTAATATATCTTTTGTTGGTTTGAATAGTAATGACAAACGCTTTTTATATACTAATTGCTTCTTAATTGGTGCTCTAAACTGTCTGTCCTCTCACTCACTATACATCATCATCCGCAGTCATCACTACCTACCAGTGCTCTCATCAAACTCTCTCTCTCTCTCTCTCTCTCTCTCTCTCTCTCTCTAACTCACTCACTCTCATCGTGACATCAGACAACTGTCACATTTAGTTAAATCGACTCAATATGTAATGCTTTGTCACAAATAATTCATTAATTATTTTATTTCGTTGAAGTCATTATCAGACATACAAAAAAACTTTTTTGTCAAAAACAAAAAACTCTGAACCGGAATATTAATGAGGATTTGCCTGAAAAACAAAGCACTGGTATTGAGTTTCTGTTTAAAAATTATTGATAAACTAAAAGACTGTGTGTTAGAGATGATAGACAAAAAAAATAGGTTGTCATTAATGCGCTCATCTTTTATATGTTATATATATCTAATGCATTGTCAATAATCATCAAACGAGGCATTAAATGGTCTAAAAACATAATGTTTGTATCAAATGTTTATACAAAAAACAACAACAAAACACATACAACTACTCTCCTATTGAGATGAGATTCTCTAAAGTAATACAGTATTATATATCGGGTATATATATATATACTGTAGATAACAGTACTTATGTATTGACTTTACTTTATATATACAGTATAAATGTTAAGTAATTCAATACAAAAATATTTTTACTATTATTATTAATGTTATTTAACTACATATCAGACCAGAGGACACACATACAGATGCAAACATTTTTTTTATGAAAGACCAATACAGACACACAAGTGCTCTCTCACTTGACTACACCAGTAATATCTGTTTCTCTGTTTTTCTGTTCATTTATCTGTCATTTAAAAATATGTTTTTTAAAACTTCAGTAGCATTTCAAGTATTGCAACTATAATATTGGGATATATATATACAGTCAGGGTTAAGTAAGGGGGGGTAGGGGGGGGTAAGGCCAAAATACCCCCCCCCCCTAAGATCGAGAAATTGGGATTTTACCCCCCCAGACTTTTTGACCAAATTGAAAAAATTGTCGCTTAAAAACGAGGAGAAATGACCCCCCCCCCCCCTAAAATTTCGGCGCCGAAGGCGCCGAAAATTTTTTTGAAATTTATAAAAATTTTAATTTTAGTTGATACTATTTTAGTAAGTGTTTTTATGTTTTTAATATTTATAAAAATCTAATTATTGATTAAAAATAGTTAAAATAACGTTAAAAGTCATCAAAAAATAACATTATTTTAATTAAAATAAACTAAAAAATTAAAAATTACCTATTTGTTGAAAAGAGTAATCATATTACAATTTAAATATAAGTTTAAGAAGTTAATAAAACAATAAATACTTGTTTTTATTAATAATTTTTAAATTTTAAATAAAAAATTTAAAAATATTTTCAATTTTGTACTTAATATAATTAAACTTTAACGAAATTTGAGTTAAATAAGTAGTATTCAGTCAGTATTTGTATAAAAATAAAAATATATAACAAACTATAAACATTAATTATTGTTTAAAAAATTAATTATGTTAAAAGTTAAAAATTATTAAAATACTAAAAATAACTCATAGTGTATCATTAATGCTTTTATCAACTATTTTTAAATCTTAAATACATTATTTTATTTTTTTTGTTAAAATTTAAGTTTTTATTAATTTAAAAAAAATTTTTTTAAAAATATTTATTTTTTGTTAAAATTTAAATTTTTGTTAATTTTTAAGTTTTTTTTAAGTTTTTTTATATTTTTTGGAAATTTTACCTATTTTCCCGGGAATTTATACGGGAACTTGTGGGAATTTTATTGAATTTACATGGGAATATTCGGGAACTTAAGGAATTTTTAGGGAATTTTCTCTAGACCCCCCCCCCCCCCCCTTGATTTTGGATTTTTGAAAAAATTGCCGTTTAAAAATGCAATAAAAATCTTACCCCACCCAATACCCCCCCCAAGATTTTTTGAGAATTTTGTAAATTTTACCCCGGTCTACCCCCCCTAAAATCCAAAACCTTGCTTAACCCTGATATACAGTATATGGGTTTAGTTATGACAAACTTAACTATTTTATGTATTATTTTTATTGTCAATGCTATGGGAATCATGTATTATAAGTAAACAGCTGCTGTCATTTGTATTGTTAATTGTCTCATAAAAAACTATTAACTATTTGGTTATTTTCATATAAATATTTATATATACAGTAAATTTGTGTGTTACATATAATTTGCAATTTACTGTAAATATCATTACAATTACTACTAAACACAACTTCAAATGCAATTATCAATAAATAAAAACATCCGCTATTTATCACACTCTCAGGGTTTTCGGATTTAATAGTTTTTGATGTAATTTCTGAAGTCAGGGCTAACCAAACAAACAAATTTTATATAATATAAACTTAACTCTCTCTCTCTCTCTCTCTCTCTCTCTCTCTCTCTCTCTCTCTCTCTCTCTCTCTCTCTCTCTCTCTCTCTCTAAATACTATTGATTGATAGAGAGCCTCACTAATCCTTAAATTGATTTTTATAATACTATATTATTTTTATATTTAATACAAAATATACAAAACATATCAATAAGTTTGATAACCGTTACACTCCATTAACATTTCAATGGACTTTTCAATCAAATTAGTTATCATCAAATTTATTAATATTATGAATAATATTTTAACTATTTTTTTATGAAAGAGATTATTTATTATATATTTATGTGTATAACTATTTATTATATCAGATAATAATTTAAATACTGTATACAATACTTGTAGTTGACTTCATAAATCAAAGTCAAGTCTGGAATTTGCTATTTTATAATATAAAAGACATGACAACAATAAAAAAAATCTATTTTATATGACTAATAAAACGGCAAAAATCAACAGGAATTGAAATCTATTTTTTTATTACATATTTTGTGTTATTTTTATTGTTATTTATACCGTAAGGGAACTACAGATTCCGGGAAAGACCCCGACGTTTTGTGTCATTTGTATCAATATATCTTTTACGCATTTTTGAGCATATATTAAGTGTAGTTAATATATTTCTATTGTTTTTATTTCATTGATTATCAATTTCAAGCCATTAAATTTTTATATATAAACAATAGTTCGGAAATTGTGGTTTTTAAAAAGCTACAAATATTTATATATTTATTTCATTGTACTTAAATATCAAGGAAATAATTGTTGAATTATATTGTGAACTATGGTGTATATTACATTTGTACTTTTTAAATAAATTAAATTATTATAAAACTATTGTTAGTTAAGTTATAACCATTATTAGCTATTGAAATGGTCAATTATATCTATAAATTACAATTCAATTGTCAAAACAAACATAGAAATGGTTTTTTATATATATTAATATATGACTTATTTGTCTAAATTTTTATGAAATTATATAATAAATATATGTATTATAGACTAGACATATATGTATTTGTGTAATAGCATCACATATTTAATCCATATGTATGGCGAGGAGATGTTTGTCAAATAATAATGTAATAATAATAAATTCAAAGAAAAAAATAAATAAAAATAAAAAATTATTGCTATAGGAAACTGTCACGAGATTTATGATATGATGTGTCAAATACAACATATAATATGCAAAACTACTACTACTACTACTACTACTACTACTACTATATATGTCTTAATTTATATATATATATAATTAAATATATGTATAACTATACCAATATGATAAGATGCCAATTTGTCCAGTACCTCCCGGCGCAAACTTTTAGTCTGTAGTTTTTCGATGGCACTGTTGGTCGGAGCAAACAGTGTCGCTGACTTGTGCTTCAAGAATAGCTGCATTACTGGATCCCTGTCTACCACTTCTTTGAACTAAACAAAAAAATATATGTATATATCGTTAATATAAAAGAAAAAATAAATTATCATTTTTTTTATTATTTATTTATTTATAGTATATGTAAGTTAATATATGATATATATGTATACATAAAAAAACATGAGACACGCTATTAATGCTAGATTAAACATATTATTAAAATATTATTAATATTATTGTACAGTACATGCAAGTTATTAAAATAAAATAGCTTTTAATTAAATGTTGCAAAGTTTAACAGATATTTTTTGTTGTTTTTTAAATTTAATAATAATTATAATTAATTTATTTTTATTTTATTTGCAAATATTAATATTATTTAAATTTCTTTAAAAAGTTGATTTTTATTTAACAACTTTTTTTACATTATTTTTTGAAAATGTTATAATTTATCAAATAAACTATCTATATATTAATATATTATTAAATACTAGTATTATATATGATATAAGCCTCGGACTCCTGATCTCCAGATTATCTCTGGGGATATGTTATTTAGTTAGCATTGCGTGCATTTTAAATGTAAATTATTTTTTGGATAATATGTTAACCAAAAAAAACAACACATTGAGAGATTATTATTATAAATACAGTATATAATATGTATGTATATATATTAACTAAGATATATATAATTGCGTGTATATGTGTTTGTGCTGTTATTTTTTTAGATGTTTTTGTTATTATTATGTTAGTGACACTAAAATAATAGTCGGATATGAGATAACCATCAGTTGACTGCCAGACAGTGATCACTGGCAATAGAGTGTAATGTAAACGGACACTAAAAATTAGGGAATACTTGAGCCAAGGGTGCGGAAACACAGACAACACACACATATTTAAACATACCGTTTGTTGGAGGGGGAGGCGTATTGCACTGGTATTATTGTAAAAGCAATAGGTTATGACAAAAACAAAAAAAAGTATATATATATTATATATGTAGTTTGGGTTTTTGGTATAGCATTTATAAGTGGATTCAGTAATGGCTTTTATAACGACATTTGTAGTGTATATTGTATTTATATTTAGTCGATTATAGTATATAGAAAAGCCATCAAAAAAAAGTTTTTATTAATGTCTGAGCGCAGTGTAGACACAAAAATTGTACTCAAATATGAGACACGAGAATATATTATTTGACGCCAATAATAACTACCCGTCCATTATTGTTGTCATGTATTATACTCGTAAAACAAAACAAAAATTACTGTACAATTTTGTTAATACTATATTAATATTATTTGTATTACAATTGAAACAATACATCCATATATAATGAGAATTTTATTGAAAGTAAATGTGTATTCAAAATAAATTTTTGAATATATTAATAATTAGTACAATATTTATAAAAAAAAATAAAACTTATTTATATATAATATTGCTACTAAAACAACAATTTTATTTTTTTAGTATAAGTAAATCAATATTTATTATTTGTTCACATAATTGCATCAATTTTTATTTTAGTTATTTGATCATTATAAATGCAGACAATTTATTTTGTTACCATTAAATTTTTGGTTTACAATTTCAATGTAAATATAGCGGAAAATAAATTTATATAATATTAATAACTACTTGTTTTCTCAGTCAATACAGTTGTTCACTTGATTTATACCTATTTTTCGAAATTTTTTTTCAGTTAATTTACAAAATTCATAGTCAAGTCATGCGAAATACAATTTTTATGGATTTTAATAGAGTGTACTATTGATATAATACTGGTGTGTAAACAACATAGAGCACAGTTGGGTCTGGGGAGTAGTAGGCCATGGCGTCAAGTAAATGGTGTTTTACTTTTAGTTTTTTTGGTGGGTAATGGTTGTCGATGGCTGTTCCCAAATGAAAACACAACATTTTACTGATAATAATATAAATAGTAGTGTTTTATTGCCGTTTTTCATGTGTCACTAATAGAGACCCACTGTCTATGATTCATGCAATTCATTTGATTCATATAATAAAAAAGGGGAATAAATTGAAATATCGATTGATTGCTAACTGAGAGCCTCAAGAGTGACACATATACTGATAATATTGATATATCTATGGGTTTGTATAGAAATATACAAATATCATATATCTATCGTAGTATTGAAATATTTATTCACTTGTTTATATTCACTCAACTCTATTGTAAATTATTTTGAATCAATATTTTGTTACTTTATTATTGTTATTATCAAATAAGTGAAAATAGTATCAAATAATGAGTTTATTATCAAAAATTTATTTATTTATATAAATATATAGAAAAATATATTTTGCGTGAATTGAAATTAGTTTCTCTTATAAATGATAATATATATATATAACGTAAAAAATAGCAGTTATTAGATTAAAAAATTTAATAGTTAATGTTTTCACAGAAAAATGATATTTTTCTTTCAATATACTTATTTCATAAAATTTTTGTCTATTATTTAGCCAAATGTTTTCACCCAAAAAGCTGAGGGCAAGTGACGGAACAGTTGACTATTTTTTGTCGTTGTGTTAATATCTACAGTATTATATAATACAGTATTAGAGTGTATATACCTTTTTTAGATATCAAATAAATTGTCTGATTATTTGTTTGTATGTGAACTGAATGCCAACAAATAATAAAAAAAGAGACGAAAGAAAGTCATATATGAAATGCATAACTGAGTCGAGTGTCTGATATTACAAGACATGTCGTAAGGGAACCGGCATTGAGAGCACCGGCATATACACGCTATTATGATTTTTTAACAACAATCATGTTTTGGTATTTTTATTTTCCGACACAAACTTAATTTTTGTTTCAGTTAGAAAAATACAATTATATTTGGATAAAGAAAAATATTTTCTTAAAAGTTTATTGATCTCTTGTTAAATGACAATTAGATATTAATAATATTACTAATTATTTGTACAAAAATGCTTTTAAAAAATGCTATTAAAAATAAATTAGAAGAATCTATAGTTTAAATAAGCAATTAAAGTATTTGAAAAATAGTTTTTTTAAACAAAATAACAAAAAAATATCTTAAATAAAATTCTTAAATATAAATAAAAAAAATAATTTTTTTCTTTAAAACATATTTTACATATACAAAAATTTTATTATAATAAAGATGTTAAATTTACATATATATGATTTTAATTTATAATTATAATGATTTATTTATAATAATTATTATATATATATAATTGTGTGAATATAATCGTTAATTTATTAAATAAATTATTTGTATTAAATAATTTTAATTTAATTATATTAAGCATTTTATAATACTGTACATATTATTTGAATGAGAAAGATTGATATTTATGATATATTTAAATATAATATTGTAATTATGAGTTATATATATAAAATGTTATTTAATATTTCATTAGTTGTTCATTACTCCTCTTATTGGATAATTTAGTGAAACATCCAATTTATATCAAATGCATTAAATTATACCAAAATTATGTTTATGTATGGATTCAATATAAAAATAAATGACAGATAATTACAGAGTAATATTATTATCAATATTGAACAGTACTGTACTGTACTGTACTACTAACCATAATATAAATACCATGTTTTCAAACAAATTTAATAAAAATATTGATTTTTCATTTATATAGAAATTTATATATAAATATAATAACCTTTAAAAAAGTGCTTAAAAGTGCTTATAAAATATATTTTAGTTAATATGAAATTTTGAAGAAAATGTTAGGTTTAAAATGGTTTACAATAAGAGGTATTTTTGAAAGAAAATCTATGTGTGGTTTAGGCAAACATAGAAATAAATGGACAATAAGTGAAATACAAAGTTTGGTTGACATTAAAAGCGTTTCACTGGAAAAACATTTGATAGGAGAGACCAAATGGATATACCCTGTAATCCTATGGACTCTCTCTCTCTCTCTCTCTCTCTCTCTCTCTCTCTCTCTCTCTTTACTCATTTGTGTAAATCACTAGTATATTTGAGATGAGATATAATATATATATTTTGTAACCATTAAGTAAATATATATAACATCCAAATCAGTACCAATTGGTAGCTGTCATATCATTAATGAGATGAGATGTTAGGCAAAGAGGGTATATATTACTGATTTGGAGGTCATTTCAATTAAAATTTATTATTTGACACAATATTGTAAATATGAGATGCAAAGGGAGAACATACTAAATAGGATAGAGCTATGAATATACATATACTGTGCTGTACTGTATATACATGAGAGTAAAGCACGTGAATATATGGTGAAGCAAATTGACACTCGACTCAAACGTCGATTTTTGACTTTCCAGTTGACCCTCCGATGCCCTCCATTTCCCCCAACTGTGCCACTATTTACGTGTGTCGTGATTGCTAATAATGAGAGAAATGCCCAAAAAAAGGTGGACATACGGGTGGAGGACTTCAATTATATATATATTCTGTGTATTAGATTCTTAAACGACTGGATTTCAATCGTAAAGTATAGGGAGTCACCCAACATAACAACCCCACAACACCACAGATACCGACTTTTTGTTGTGGACTTTCATATATACACACCGTTCCCTTTTCCCACTGTTGCTCTCCATTTATATATTGAAAAGTCAGAGTATAAAAGTTTTCAGGGAAATTGAAAGAGAGATTTAGTCGACCTTTTCATTGGGTATTTTTTAATATCCATTTTTATAGCGCCCGGTGCTCTTGTCATTAACAATCTCTCTCTCTCTCACTTAATATTACTAAACATAAATGTATACTAACAGGACATACATGTTAAGAGAAAATATACACTTTTCATGCATTTTTAACAATAAAATAATTTTAACAATAGTTTATTCAATATATATAATAGAATAATATTTCAATAAGAGCTCCAAATTATATTATATTTGATGCCAAATGAACGATAAAATATTGGGGCAATACTTGTCAATAATACTAATGAAATTTTAATAGAAATAATTAAAATACAAAAAAACAATTTATTAGTTTTAGATAATTTTGTGCCACTTATTGTTAATATTGTATTTATTACTATATATATTCAATGAAATATTTAAAAATAAATTATTTAATAAAATATTTAATTATATATATCAATATTAATAATAATAGCTATTCAATTATTGTCAACAACAAAAAATTTACAAATGCTTGAAATATTTTGGTTGAAATACAATAAGATTGATATTCAATAAAGTTATATAATATAAAAATAATGATTTAAAAAAAATGTTTGCCAATTATTTTATCAATAAATGAAATTTTATTATTTATCAAAAAATATAATTTTGTGCTAATATTCTTGTGGTAGACTATCCTCATTTAGCACATTAGTATAGAATTTAGATATATATATAAATATTAACATTAAGGGATAGGCATATCATATATAGTATATATAAAGTCAGTAGGTTTTGCTCATCAAAATTAACTTCAAATTAACAATCATTTGTCATAATTTTAGAGCTGAGAGGCATTAATTGATGACATAATTATTGATATATACTGAGAAAATATCTTAAGGCATGGCATGAGTTTTCATTGAAATAGTTTGTTTAGATGTATTTGTGCGATATTTATACGGTTTATATAAAAGCATTGCATATATAAAATGATATCACGAATCGGATATACGATTTGCTGATGACTAATGCAATCTAACATTTAATATTGTGGTCTAACGAGTCCTTCAAATGACTCAAATATCAGAGGATTTTTTTCATCAGAAAAAAAGAGCTGTGAATAACACATACATATAATAACAATGTTTTGATGAAAACAAAATTTTTTATATAAACCCTTCTTATTAAATAAATGTTAAATTATAATAATTATTTTTTTTCGAAGAAATTAAAAATTTTGAATGAATGGCATTGAATGTGGCAATTGAAATACAACTGTGCCGCCACTACAACAGATACGGCAGCTTCTGGTATGAGCCCCACCCCACCAGTGCGCTAAATATATGCCGGTGCTAAGGTCGCAATGCGTGTGTTTGGCGCTGTTGTCTCTTATATTTTCATAGATAGAGAGGAAGAGAGAGAGAGAGAGAGAGAGAGAGAGAGAGAGAGAGAGAGAGAGAGAGAGAGAGAGAGAGAGAGGTTTGGGTTTTGTGATGACTTTGACTGCAAGTTATATGAAAGTGAATCACTTGAGTGAACGCAAACGCAATCCACAAAATGTCGGCACAAATATTAAGACTATGTGTTCACCCGATATATATGTATACGATATATGACTATTAACTAGAGGTTTGTGTCTGTAATATATATATATATATATATATAATATAGTAAAGTATTGGTACGGTATGTGTCTCACGTGTAGATTCATTAGTAATACTACGGCAGAGGGATTGGCTTATATATATGTGAGGGACACAAACACTGAATAATTGTAGCAAAAAAATGTTTCTCTCAATCCATCAGCAGGTGTGACCATTATATATATATATATATATATATATAATAGTTGATAATGTATTAAATTGTGTTACAATTTGGCACTAAATTATTATTATATACAGTACACTAACACATTATGAGATGAGATAACCGCCAAAAATAGGAGGCAAACCTGTGTAGGCAAACTACTACTACTACTACTACTACTACTACTATTACTACAGTACATCAAATATATTATACACAAAATAGTGTAGTTTAAGTGAAAATTATATGCTATTAGAAATTATAATATACTGAAAATTATTTTTATATAATATAATAATAATAAATTTAGATATAATGGGGATATGGATATCATTTATACTGTCATATTATTGATCTGTTAATTAACAGATCAATATGTTATTTGCTATAATAATAATAACATAAAAATTGTTAATTATTTTGTTAAAGAATATTCATTATATACTGTAAATCATATAACAAATCCATTTGATTCTGCAATTTCTCACTTCATTTAAAATTTAATTAATATATAAATTAAAATATAATTCATTAAACAATGAATTGATAGGGAGTGGGTGATAGTGAGTGTATAAATAAATGAATAAATAAAAAAAATATGTACAGACAAAAAAAACAATTTAAATTTAAATTATCTAACATTGCTTTAAATGTAAGCCTAATAGTCTATTAGCTATTTTGTACTGAATTACGATATTATTTAATGTTTATATTTTTAAAAAATCATATAACACATCATTTTATTATAAAACACCAACACACAATAACATTAATAATATCATTTTTGTTAGTTATATTAATAATATAGATATATAATAACATTTATATAATAATAAAATTACAGCAACAAAAGTATTTTAATTATTATATCAAAAAAAAAATTGTGGTGTAATAAAAATATACATATTGTTTGAAAAAAATAACAAAATTTCAATGCTTTCCATTAATATATTACTGTATGTATTAAAGTTTAAAATAAAAGCTCAAATTATGAGTACATAAAAAATTAATGTTTAAAAATAAATCTAATGTTTAGATAATATATTTGTTAATATACTTTTAGAGCTAAATATATGTAAATTTATGTCATTTTTAAAAGAAAAAACAACAACAAATATCTCATTTCAATGCATATATATATATATATATCTATTTTTGAAAGATAAATACATATAATTATTAGTAAATGTGGTATAAAAACTTGTAAATATTATATATCATATAAATACAGTATATTTAAATAAATTATATATATATTTAGATATACATTAAACAAGAAAAATGTGGACATACTTTTGTGAGGTCGGCTTCAATGGATAACTGTTCGTAAATATTGGTCGCACTGATTGAAGTCCAACAATAGGTAAATAGTATAGCAAATTTAGCAAGATACATTTTTGTTGACAACGACTTGCACATTTTTTTATCGGTGATGATTTAATTAATACACTGATTAGAAAATTTTCAATATTTTTAGATAAATATCACCAAGATAATTTGATGCTGCAATAATTTTTCCAATGTAATCAATTCAATTAACAATGAAATGTAGTTATTTATATCAAATAGATATATATATTTAAATTTTATATATATATATATATTCTCAATATGTGATAATATATAAGCAATAGGAAAATACACACACAATGCACACTCCCAGGGCTGTGGTGTTTTAGTTGGAGTTATAAGTTAGACAACACACATATACATACACACACTGACTAAGGGTATGGAACACTGATTCAGAGCCTCACTCTCTGTGTGTATATGTTTTTGAATGGCTGTGCTCTCTCTCTCTCTCTCTCTCTCTCTATGTGTATATAGTTTGGTGTATATGGTGTGAGAAAATATACGTTAGTTTATATCAAAACGCCTGCCAACGACTCGCTCGCAACGATTCCCTTTCACTACAATGGCATCGATGGTGAGGACAGACATACACACACATACATACATACAAACACAGACGAGTTTCGAGAGCTCTGCAGTATTTTATCAAAAGCTACCAATGCTTTGGAGAGAACAAATACTTCGAGAGAGAGAGAGAGAGAGAGAGAGAGAGAGAGAGAGAGAGAGAGAGAGAGAGAGAGAATAACCAGTTTTTATTTGAAGCTACCAGTGCTAAGCTTAATAATGCTACTATACCTGGACAGCGATCTTGCGGCTATCAAACAAAGCAATGTATCGGTGTTTTTTGGAGACAAACTTTTGGATTACATAATAGTTTTGTTTATCAGATGATTACAAGTGTTGCAATAATTGTGTCATTTGTGAAACTATTTATTCTCTCTCTCTCTCTCTTTTGGCATATAATTTGATGCCAAATAATAACAATAAGTGATGCACTAAAAATAAAGTGAGTTTTATTTATAATTATTAATTAAAAACAAAATAGCAATTTCAAGTAAAACAGTAGATTTCAAATACACACATATATACGTATATTCTGTTTGTATGATATATACTGTTTATATATGTAACATAACTAAAAACAATTTATTTTATCATATTATCATATATATACATACAGTATATATGTTATCTATGTTATGTTATATATATCTGTATGTTATAAATAAACTTATACATGTCAAATGATTGAAAAAGAGCACCGGCTGTTAGTTATATACAGAGGGTATGGGAGGGTAAGTATGGTATATGAGTGAAGATGAATGGATGTCATTATCTCATCTTTTTATTTTTTCTCACTTTTCTCGTACTAAACAACACTACAGTTTTGTACACCACTTATAATAGTTTGATGTCTTAAGCATTAATTTATTTCTGGATTCACTCCAAAACCAATTTTTTGACTCTTAATTTCTTTTTATTAATTTCCTTATTTTTCTCTTTTCATAAATGTTATAACTTTTGCCATTATAGTATATATATCATAATTGCAAACAAAAATGTGTGTCCAATCTCTCTCTTTCTCTTTCTCTCTCTCTCGCCGTTCAATTTCAAAAACAAATTAATTATCAGTAAATATATATTCTGTATATATAGTAAGTTATGTGTTTAAAAAACACATTTTTGCCAAATGCCATCAATTGACAACACATAAAGTATTAGCAAAAAAGGCGGCTATCAATCAAATTAACAACAATTACTGTTAGATTATTATATGCTTGTAATGACATTTCAAATATTGTAGTTTAATAGTTGATAAAAAATTATGTTTACTGCAGAGACCAGATATTTTTATGTAAATTATTTTTTAAATTTTAAATTTCAATGCAATAAAATTAATGTCTAAATCTTAAAAAGTAATTTATAGATATAAATAAAAAATATAATATTAAAACTTGTGATAATAATAGTAACATTTTATTACTGGAATGTAAGTGAGTTTTATAATAAAAATAACTATAAAATAATTACTAAACTTAAGGACAAATTGCAAATTTTATATAAATATTTTATTAGTCATTAAATTTTATTTCAACAGAAATTTTATACTCAAAATAAACATTTATTATATTATTTTATTAAACTGTATTTTCTGCATCAGTGTTGTAATAGTCTAAAAATTTTAGACTAAAATAAACTTTAAAACTTTTATTATTTCATATATTTCAACATTAAAAAACAAAAAATAAAGTAATTATAATTTATTATAATTGTTATTAATTAAGTGATATCTTAGAAGACAAAAAAAGTAAATTTTAAAAATTTAATTTCTTGTGTGATATTATATATACTTTTTTATACTCCAAATATATCTACAAAATAATTTTAAACTAACATTTAATCTCAACATCTTATATACAATATATTATAAATATAATTGTTTTCAAATATATTAATAGTTATAAATAAATTTAAATAATTGACTCCCGTTTTAAGATCGTTTTGAGATTAACTAAATTAGATATAATTAGAAAATATTGCAAATATTTCTCACAATTGGAAATATGTTTTCAATCTTTATCTCAATGGTTCAACCATTTCATCCAAGATATTTGGCTCCGGGAGGAAAAATATTTTGGCTCACTTTTTGTTGATTTAGGCATAACTGTTATGAAAAGTCATGTAAAATATCTGTCAAAAGTTTGTCTGATAAATAACTAAGAAAACAACAAAAGAAATGTATATTTTTATTTTTTCAAAAAAAACAGATTAATGTTTACATATACAGTAAATCATATATTAAACACTCATTTTTAGTTATTTATAAATAATTTGCTACAATAGTAATAAATTTTTATGAATTGTAATAATAATAGGTATGCAAAACAATGAAAACAATAATTTAATTTAAAAAAATAATGTTTATGTAATATTTATATAATAAAATTAACTAAAATATGTGATTCAAATAATATTGAAATAAAAATAAGAAATTAAATAAATTAATTAAAGGAAAATTATGAGAAAAATTACAAGAATTTGTATTTTTATTAATATAACAAATAAACTTTTATTAACATAAATTAATTAAATAATTGATTTGAATTGAATAATAATTACTTAAAAATGTGATTATAATTAATGTAAAGCAAAATACATTTAAATTTTGATTGAAGTGATGTAAGAGAAAAGTTTTATCGCATGTAATATGTGTTTATGTTTTTAAGTAAAGTCATGTCATGTGTCGTTGTTTTTCTATTAGGAGGGCTGTTAGCTATTAGCTATGGATTTTGTCGGTTACGGTTGAATCTCACTTCGATTGATAAGCGGTGGCGGCGGCAGACTTTGGATTGTTGGCCGCAGATGAAGACACAGATGAGACCGATGATGACACCGACGACGATGAGACTGATGTGTTGACACTGGTCTGTGGTTTGCTGTATGTGCTAACCGATGAGCGCTGATATGATGTGTTGGAAGGATAGACATTGGAGGCCGACGCCTGATAAGCAGTGTTTGATGAACCGGAACCGCTGTTCGAGTAGGACGGATAAGCCGATGAGTACTGTGAGCCAGAGTTAGAGCCAGAGCCAGAACCGGAACCGCTCTGCCAAATGGCGCTCGACTGTGACGGTGAGCCACTGTTGCCGGAGTACAAGTTAGACGGCGATCCAGAGTATGACGACTGTCCGCTCGATTGTCCGAACGGTTTGTAGTTATTCCACGAGTCTGCTGGTGCTGATGCCGCTGCTGCTGCCGCCGCATAATTGGGTAACACTACGGGTCGGTACGACGAGGCTGAACCATACATATTGCCACTGCCTCCCAGGGCTGAGGTTAGAGCACTGTTAGGGAATGAACTGCTGAAGCCAAAAGGTGGCGGACGGAAGGCATACGAATAACTTGAACCGGAACCCATATATGGCGATGAAGTCTCACGTCTGAAAAAATAATAATTTAATATTTTAAAAGAGTTAGTTTCCGATTATTTATTGTACACAACTAATCATACGGTTATTTATGACTTTCAAAAAAATCACTTTCAATAAGCAATACATTACAAAATCAATTACCTATAAAACAAGGCATTCATCAAATTCCTGAGTCGACTGGATAGGGATGACCGCCGACCTCCGATTACATTAGGCTTCAACAATGCTAACAACGACTGTCCGCTTGGAAGCCACGATGGCGAGAATGAGGCCCACGAGTTGGACACTGGAGGTGGTACTGGAGCTGCCACTGCCTGTGCTGGTTGTAACCAACCATACGGAACGGCAGCTCCTATTTGTCGTGGTTCAGGTTTCTCTGGTATTTTATCATCGATTTCACTGATATTTGGGTTTTGCTGATCACTGGCCAGTGTCAGCACCAATGAGGCCAACAATAAGAAACACACCTATCGATAATTTTGTTTTGTTATGCATTACAAACTTTATATATAGTTTATTATATGTTTTATGTTATTTAATGTTTTTATTATTTGTGTTTAAGTCTGAAATCTAGTTTCAAGATTGATAAATAATGACAATAATCAAAAACAACAAAAATTTTGTCTGCAATAACTTCACGCAAGAAATTTCCAGTGCCTTAATGTCTGTACTGATAGTAATAATAATAATAATAATAACACCATTGAGTGAAAGAAATGACAGGAAAAATAAAAAATATTATATGAATTAAGTTTAAGAGGAGAGAGAAAAGCAAAAAATGTGGTCATTATTTAGGATTCAAATCACATGTCATAAAAACTTATTATATATGGAAACCAATCTTGACTTTGAGATCAAGTAGTCTCTGGAAATGAGGTCAATGTTATGTGTTAGGGAACAACAGCTTTTTAATGTTTTTTTAGCGCCGGTTCCGTTTCGGTCGCATGTCTTTTCAATAGCAAGAAAAGGACATTATAACAGATGAGAGAGAGAGAGAGAGAGAGAGATTTGAAAATAATTTTTTACTGGTTTAGTACGCCTTTTGCAACAAAAAATACCAGTATTTTTGTGTGGCATTAGTTAAGAGAGAGACAACATGTTGTGTGTGTGTGTGTGTGTGTGAAGTCAATGAATAGTCTATAAATGGGAACTAACTGTTACACCAAAACTAATTGCTCTACAGTTTAAGGTTAAGGTCGACACTAATGCACTGTATGTATGTATGTATGGCTGACTTTAATTTAATACAGTATTATTTAACACATTTTTTATATGGACTTAATTTTTATGTGAAAAATTGTTTTGTCATTTTAACATGAATTATCAATTAGTTTTCAAAAAAATTAATGAATCATTTAAAGCACTATTTATGGTTAAATAATTATTGTTATGGTTAGTCTTAATTTGTCATTTTTGATTAAAAAAAATTACTAATTTTTTTATAAATATTTTACTAATCATATCAAACTTATTACAAGGTCTATAAATAATAATCTATATTAAATAATATTTAATATTTCTACATATTTTATATGTATAAATATAAAAAGATATATTTAATACTTACATATTTTAGGTGATGAAAATCCATTATAATGAAGTATTCAATTGAGTTAATAATGATTAAAAAATAAATAATTTATAAAATACACAAAAATTTTCGATACGAAATACAAATAATTTAATAAAAAAATAATGTTTTGTACTATAATTTAAACATTAAATTAGTTATACAAAACAACTCTTCGTTGAAATAATAATAAATAGATTTATTTTATTATTATTAAAGTGAAGACAAACTTTTATACGATTACATTGAAGTTTTAATATATGAATATTACTATTATCGCTGTACTGTTTAGTCAGATATATATATAAAATAAAACAATTTTGAAAACTTATTGTATTATTATTATGTAATGTAATGGTTGTAAATATAGCACAAAAAACTTATAGCAATTTTTAGTGCTCTCCTCTCCTCTCTATCTCTCTCTCTGTTTCGTCTCTTTCACCAACAAATGATAACTAACTGTTTATTTGTAAAAAATTGTTGTAAAAGACCCACCAGTTATATAAAAGTTCAAAAATAAGTTTACCTTCCGCAATACATGTCCTGTAATATATATAAACTAGGCTGCTTTACCAGCCCCCATTAAGTATTGCCGACCCCCGATTTTGTGGGAGGGCTCAGTCACTAGTTATTTAACTTACTATATATAAATACACGTGTATACCAAATACAGGTATAACGGTATATCTTATATATACGTATATATATATATATAAAGAGCACATTTATATATACAGGGGTCACGACGTCAGGTTGCATAACATACCGGAGCTGCAAATATACACAATATATATGTATATATATATATATATACCTATATATATAATACAGATACATATATACTATTTATATATATACAGTATATATATATATATATATAAGTGAGATATTCACACAAATCAAGTGTAACTTGTTATTATAGTTTAGAGTTATTAGAAATATTTAAAAAGTTTATGTTAAGTGTTTGTGCAAAACAAAACTATTTGTACCATTTATTTAGGCTTCAAATGCTTAATAGTAAAACAAAACAAAAATTTTCAAACTATCGCACAATAATTGTAATCATAGTATTATTATTTTTCTGTCTCAGTTTCTCATTAAAAAAATACTGTATGCTAAATAAATTCATTTGTATACATTATGAATATTGTTTTTTTATTAATATTAATCAATATTACTGTATTATTTATATACTGTATGTTAATAATAATAATAATAATTTAAATACAGTGAAAGACATGCAAATACTGTACAGACAGTTATCTAATAATGTCTTTAAAATGTAATACACTTGAGGGGCAATATAATAGGTGCCACAACTGCTTAACAATCATTTTTAATGACTGGTGTTTTCATTTATATATACATTTATATATTCATTTATACTTGAATATAATTTTAACATTATTATTATTATCCTTGACATTGACATTAATTTTTGTGAATATATGTGAGAGGTATTAAGTATTGCATACTATGTTTTTTAAAAGGCTTAAATTTTTATGAGATTTCTGATTTTAATCCCCATAATTATATCAATCCTAATGTAACATAGTTTCCTTACAATTGATTATAAATAATTTTTTTTGAAAAAATAATTAGCATTTAATTTACATTATATTTTTCTCGTTAAATAATTATATGATTGCACTTCAAAATTCTTGTCATGTATTTATCTATCTGTATAGGTTTTGTTTCATTTTACAAATTTGGTTAAATATTATAAAAATAATATTTTTTAAAATGAGAAATTTAAAAAAAATTAACAAATATAACAATAGTTTTTTTTCTAAACATATAAATTACTTAAATGTTTTGGTAGTTTGAGAACTAAATGCAATTTTTTCAAAAAGTTTTTATTTCGAGAAAATACTTTATTGATTAATAGTTATAAATATCTTGATTTATGTTTTGAGAGTAAACCTCAGCAAATAATCCTAATCCATGAGCTGTGAATAATACATAAATTTTTTGGGATATAATATAATAATAATTTAACAATTTGTTATATTACCAGTAATAGGTAATAGGAATATTTGGTGAGATCATTGAGAAAATCGATTAAATGGGGAGAAAAAAACTATTTATTTATGAGATTAAGTTTATATGACTTATGAAAAATCAGTGGAAATGCTTTCGGCTATTATTTAACGATAAGAGAGAAGTAGTATTTAGTAGTAGTAGTAGTAGTAGTGATATTAGTATTGGCAGTAATATTGGTAATAATTTGAATTGTAATGGTGTGCACATCCATCCATTGAATGCATTTCCTATTGCATTAAATTAATATAACATTTGTATTAATGGCTCTCAAATTTGCTGGTATATGTCAAACCTAAGACATGCCCGCGTGATGTGTGTCCTTAAACCTAAAACATTAATATGTAAGCTCCCGGTGAAAAACAACACAAAAAATAACAAGCAAACAGTAAAAGGGTAGCATTAATATAAAATTAATATAATAATATTTATTGCAATTAATAATACAGATAAAAATTATAATAAAATAATCAACTAAAAATATTTTTATATTATTTAATATACAGTGTACTACTGTATAGATATATATAATTTATATATCTTTCAATTATTCTTATTATATATTTAATATAATTTATATATTTTAATTAAACTAAAAATAAATTATTTATGTTTTTGAATAATTGTTTTCAAATAAGTTGCATTATTTCTATGTATATAACTTATATTAACTTATATATAAATTATAGAATATAAGTTTAATTAATAGCAAATCATTTTTAAAACAAACTTTAAAATTTTTGAACTTAAAATATTACATAAAAATACTTTTTGATCAATCATTTTATGCGTTTAATCTCAAATAATGTATTAAATCATTTATTTTTTAAAAACTCATTTCATTTGCAATTGCTTTCCAATCAGGACTTTCCAATCAATTAAAAATCGTGTGTTAAAATATAAACTTAATTTTTTTGGTTGATTGATAAAATCAAATCTAAAAAAATCTATTTTAAAAAATTGCACTGTTTGCCAATCAAGTCATGCAATTTATAAGTTATCCCAACTTATTTATAGCAATTATTACTAAAGGTTTATATATAGTATTTAAAATTTTTATTTTAAAAACTAATTAAATTAAACATTATTTGAAGCACATCATTGTCGACTAGTTATTAAAAGTGTAAATAAATTTTTCAATCAATTTAATTTTTAGATACTCTAACTGTATTTATATAATATATTGAACCATTAATTAATGTATTAAAAAAAGTAATTGAATTGATTGAACACAAATAATAACAACATGTGAAATAGGTATACAAAAACATTTTCTATTATATTAATGAACTGCTATTGAAGTGAAAACAATTGGTGTTTGTTTTTTTTGTTGCGAAAATTGTTACTAAAATAGATTATAATATAATATTAATATTATTTTCAAGACTTCTGTATAACATTGTATTAATGTTTAAGTAAAGCTGTTTTCAAAGATTTGGTTCAAACAAGTCATTCATTATTATAGTCATTGAATCACTTTTTCATTGGAAAACAATGTTTGAATGGATCACACAGTGACCCCCAAACCGGGTATACTAAACATATAGCGTATATCTGTGTAAACAAGACATCCCTGACTTATGTATTGAAAATCTCCTCTCATTTTGATAATCCCTGTCCGGAATGACTGGTATTCCTGTCTTTTTCTCACTGAAGTTTTTTTTCGGGAGATCTCAGTGCCAACAAAACCTACATAAAGATTGAAATGATGGCTATTTCTTATATGAGGCGCACTAGTAGTATAAAACCAGTGGTACTGACTCGAACACAGGACTATACAACATAACAGTTCCGGTATGTGGATGGCAGAGGAGAGGTAGCACTGATACAAAAGGGAGAGGTAGGAACTGGAGGAGAGGCACTTCTCTACCCATACAAACATACGACAAAAACAGTTTAGTTTATGTACACCAAAATAAATTAGTAGCAATCAATTGAATCAATGAGAGAGAGAGAGAGAGAGAGAGAGAGAGAGAGAGAGAGAGAGAGAGAGAGAGAGAGAGAGAGAGAGAGAGGCTTATATTACGAGTATCAGATGTACTTAGTTGTCTACTCAAGAGTATAAAAGTCAATAAAATACAGGTTTAGTTTACAAAATTAAAAAATATATATATTTATAAAATAAAATATAAAACTTTTTCAAATCAAATTTATATTACTTATCAATATCTACTTAACATTTACTTGAATTTTATAACAATCTTTTTTCGAAATATACAACAGTTTACAATATTTATTACAATTTTATTTTATAGCAACAGTTCTTTAATAATAGTGTAGTAGTATTATTAAAAATAATTAAATATTATTAATGGTTAATATCGTAATTATATACAATATATACAATATCTACACCCTTATAGTTGTTAATTAGTAACATCCCTTCATATACCCCGTGGATACTAACAAATAAATAGCACAATAATAATAATCATTGAAGAAATACCGATCATTGAATTGCATAGTCGGCCCTTCAGTGCCACCGATTGTACCGTTTTCTCGCTTACTTGAGATATACCTCACCTTTGATGCTCTCTCTCTCTCTTTACTAGACTGTACCTGTATTTTAAAGAGTTTTTAAAAATTTTAAGATACTCTCTGAATGCGACCGATAACTGGTATACGATTTGACATCAAAGTTCATTAAATATAATTTAATATATATTTATATAATATTACTGTCATATAAATTATGACTGTGTTTCCTATGAGATTCAACTATTTTTTGAAAAGTTTGGTACAAAATATTTTCATTACTATTAACGATAAGTATTTTATAAAAACACTAAAACTCATATTAACTTTTTTTTTATAAGGTTAACGATTTATTTGATTTTATACTATATTTTTTTAAATAACAAATTATTTATAAAAAATTAAATAATAAAATATAAAAAATAATTATTAATAAACTTAAAAACAATTTATTTTAATACATAAAATGTTTATCTTGCTAAATTAAAGTTAAAATTAATATGTTTTTGGCTAAATGTTTTGGATAAAATTTACAAAAAAAAAACAATATTTTGATAAATGTTGTGATGAACAGTTGAGTAAACTTATATAATATAAAGTAATATTTTTTAGTTAATACTCATCAAATTTATAGTATAATAACAATAATCATTTGCTAACTAAACTGTATACTAATACTATATTACTGCAAATTAAATACAGAATATAAGGTATAGTATAGTATAGACATGACTCTTAACTCTTTAATTTTTTTCTGATGCCATAAATTAAATGATTATAAAAAATAGTTATTAAGTTTGTTTTTTTAAAAGTTTAGTTTAATTTTCTAACACAACTAAAATTATATAGTATTAAAAGTCAATTATTTTGCTAAATTGGATTTTTTGATGCAAAATTTTATAAACATTTTATTTTGCTTTTTTTTAAAAAAAATTATCAAATTTCAAATCTCTTATTTTATCCGCAAATTTTTATCACCTCTTTTGGTGATGACTAACCAGAACTCATTTATTATGTTAATAAAACTTCTTATAAAATATATGTAATTATGTGATAAAAATGCTATGCAAACGATACGATCAATTATTTGTTGTAATTTTAAACTAAATTAGACAATTATAATAATTAATATTATTATTTCAATAAAAAAATAATTAGCTATTTTAATGTAAATTTTAAATTATAATTTATTAAACATATACTAAATAGTAACTTAAAATTTTAAAATGAAATTCCTATTTCAACAAAACAATGACATCTTATTTCTAATTATAACTTATGTTAATGTATTGACAATACATTGAATACAGTATTGTTTCTAATTATAGAAGTAATGGTATATTATGTACAGGTATTACATTAGACTCATAGTCATAGACTATTGATCGGCAAATGCTAATAAAGATTATATGAGATTACATTTACCTATAATATTGTATTTGAGAGTCAAAATGAAAGCTTTTTGTAGGCCAAGCCTTTCTCTCCTAATATACAACTCCAGTGTAAATCCATTGATTATATGGACGGAAAAAGTGTCTGTCCTTGTATTTGAATCCTTTTATGGTTTTTCATTATAATTGATGAATGAATATACTGTACTGTATGTGCCATTGGGTTTTTATTGGGCATTGAAAACAGCTGAGGGAGTAGGGCCTCAATTGGGCACCTGGTTGTCGACAAGAGGGGGGACGGAAGAGTAGGGGAACAGTTCGTTGGAAAAAATAGGTACAATTCGATTGATAGTTGTGCAGAATTTTTGCACTGACTATAGCACTGGTATTAGTTTAGGAAAGTTTTTCCGCACAAACCATTTTTTTTTGTTACCAAACTCCAGTCCCCCCTCTTTTTGCTTAACAAAGCTATAGTTCCCTTAGCTATCAAATAGGTTTTTGGTAACGCTTTGCTTTCGGGCACAACTAAGCCAAACATATGGCAAAAGTTTTTTTGTGTGAAAAACTTTTTGGCCATCAGTTTTGTAGATGATATACTGTATAACTATGGTTATGGTTTATAACACTTTATAACATTATATTGCATGTAGTAATATAAATATAAATATATATATATTTATAGCATAAAATTTATACTATTAATTTATAAAAATCATGTAATATCATTTATAATTTTTTATAAAAAAAATTATGTCAATTGCTAAAAAACAATGAAATAATTTATTTTTTTTTAAATATTCGTGAAAGAAATAAATTAGTGCTTTCAAATTGAATGTGAAATTTTGCTTTTCAATTGTATTTTTATTTTGTTAATAAAAAAATAATTTTTCGTGTATTCGGTTCACGTGAACAACTAAATAATAGGTCCGACACTTAAATAGATTTCAACACTTTTATATTATTATTATTATTACTACTATTATAAAAACAACAATTGAGAAACAATAATATTATAGAAGATATGTATGTAAGGGTACGCCAATTGGGTAGTGCAGACACCCAGACATTTCACATTAATTGTCGCTCTATTAATGAGACTATCGATGAGTTACGCGAAAAAGTGGCCCAAAAATGGATGTGTGACACCATAGCACTTGTTAGACTGTTTTTTGATGGCAAAGAGGTATGTATTATACAGTTGTATATAATAATACAAATAACTTAAATATATTGTTGTATACCATACACCTGTAATACTGTAGTAGTAATAATAATAGACAGCAACCCATATCCCAATTCCCACAAACTTTCCCAAAACTCTCTTCCATGACTTATAAACCCATATATAGTATTAAATATAAACCATATTTATATTAATAATTTACCGACAATTTAACATTTAATTAACTCAAACAATGCAAATATGAAAAAAATAATAAATATATGTTTAGGCATTATTATTGACTTAACATAATATCATAACTAATGCGAGTGTTTTTATTATTATTAATTTGAATACATTTTCATGTCTATAACAATAGCTCGATAATGGCTATACTTTATACGAGTATAATATTAAATTAAATAATGTAATACACGTATTGGTGAGACTACAGGATCTTCAACTCAATTATGACACGAAAAAAGTCGACAATACCGACGATACCGGTGTTACTAATCAAACTGAGTCCAACTTAAGTGATGAAGAAAACCACAATAATTATGATATATCTCTAGAATCAGATGACTATTATAGAGTAGGAGAACACGTGGATGCGCTCGACTCTGATACCGGTGCCTGGTTTGAGGCTACGATCAGCAAAATTTTATCAAATAGTTCAACATTAGAGCATAGATATTGTGTTAATTTTTATAGACAATCTTTGGGGACAAATATTTATTTAAAACTGTCATATATTAGACCACAAGCATCGGTAATAATATCGTTTGATGAGCTCAGGGCAGGACAGAGAGTACTGGCCAACTTTAATGCCGATTCTCCAGAGGAAAGGGGTTATTGGTATGAGTGTCGGGTCGAGAAAAAACTAACAAAACCAAAGAGAAAACTGTTTTCTACTATATATGTGTCGGATATTGTACTCAAACATCAATTGATAAGGTATGTCAACGAAATATACCAAATCGAGAGCACCGTTAGGATCATCGAACGGTCCCCAGAGTTAGAGAATCTCATACAGTGTGGCACCAAAACTAAGCGTAAGTCAACTGTGAAAATGGTTTAATAATATAATTAAACCAAAATTTTGTTGTTTTAAAAATTTATTTTTATTTACAGTATTATTATTAGTAACTTAGTACAGTACTAATTTAGTACAGTAATATTTTTTCGTATTATTAATTTTTAATAGTTATCAATTATTTTATTTTTCAAAAATTACTAATACTTTATTTATTTATATTATTAATTTATAAATTAATGCATTAAAAACAGGATTTAATTTTTTAATTATTATTTGTAAGTTTTTGTTTGAAAAAGTAAAAAAATAGTTTTCTTATAAGTGTTTCTTTCCCCTGAGTTATCGTATATAACTTATACAGATATCAATAGCACCGGTATTTGCCACTTACATAACCAATAACCCATTTTTCACAGCAACAACCCCTTAGCACATGTAGTGTTTGTGTCCGGTAACCCATTGTCTAGCAATTGAAAATTACTATATAATTTTGTTTTATTGTTTTTTGTTGTTGTTTTATTTATAGTAAAAACAAAAACTAATATTTTAGTTGTTTTTTTTTTATTAAATAATAAATAATATGTTTGTCATACAAATACCATATGAAACAAGTTTTTCATACAATTTTCATATCAAATACAACAAGAAAATAACAGATTCATTGCCAATAATAACACGAAACCCTTATTTATTTATAATATAAAGTTTAATGTCAAGTGTTTTATTAAGAAAAAAATTACTTATATTAACAATTCAACACAAATTTTGAAAATTATTCTACAAAACATATATAAACATAAAATTGAGAAAAACTAATAAAAGTCAATAGTTTTTTATGTTTGATTAAAAACAAATAATTTGATAATACAAATACAATTTTAAAGCTTTTATTATATTTATCGTTAAAAGCTTTAAAAAATATTTGTTTAAAAAATATTAAACAATATATAATATTTTAGACAATAATAGATTATAATGTTTTAAATGCATAAAAACAATTGGACTAACTATTGGTTAAATATATTGAAACTATAGGTAATACAGCACCCGATTGTGCGGACTGTATGGACAACCAGATGACGACATGCAAGAAGTGTTCGTGCAATCGATGCGGTCTTAAGACTGAACCGGAAAAGCAGATCATATGCGACGAGTGTAACGCTATTTATCATATCTGGTGTCTAAAGAAACCGTTGACAGTCATACCCGACGAAGACTGGTATTGCGATGACTGTGTCAACACTGATCTAAACAAATTGTTGACCATTCAGACCAATCAACTTGAGAAACGCAAGAAAGGTCTGAATCGGGTCGGAGTTAAAGAATGGGGTCGCGGTATGGCTTGTGTCGGACGAACACAAGTGTGCGAAACTGTTCCCAAAGGTCACTTCGGTCCCATTCCCGGTATTGAAGTAGGAATGTGGTGGCGATTTCGATTTCAAGCCTCTGAAGCTGGTCTCCATACACCACTTGTTGCTGGAATTCACGGCAAAGAAAACAGTGGCGCCTACTCTATAGTGTTCTCCTGTTCCTATGATGAAGACATCGATTTAGGAAATGAGTTTTATTATACAGCATCGGGTGGTAAGGATAAAACAGTTAACAAATGTCGAGTGGGAGGACCGCAAACTAAAGATCAGGAATTAAAAAGATGTAACAAAGCTCTGGCCCTTAATTGTTACGCACCATTCAATGGTACTACCGGTGCAAATGCTGGAACCGATTGGCAATTAGGACAACCGGTTAGAGTATTAAGAAGTGGTAACGGCAGAAACGCCGCCAAAAAGTCATTGTATTTACCAAAAGTTGGCGTTCGTTACGACGGCATTTATAAAGTGGTTAAATATTGGTCACAAACTGGAGAATCAGGTTTCCTGGTGTGGAGGTATCTGTTGAGAAGAGATGATCCGACACCATCTCCCTGGACTAATGATGGCAAAAATAGATGCAAAAGACTTGGACTGACAATCATATATCCTGACGGCTGGTCTAAAGAGACGGCGGCCAAGAGGTCGTATAAAATGGACGAAAAAGCGTTTCCAAATAAGAAACACAAATTGCTGTCATTTTCAATACCAAAGAATATTTTGAATCTAATAAAATGTGATAAAATTAATAAGACTTTATGGCAAACAGTGATAACACATGTTAAAGATGGCAAACAGGTATCAGTTATAGTGATTATAGTAAATGTTATCAATTATGTACTAATAATTAAAAATATTGTTTTTGTTTAATATCAGAAATTTATCGAAACTCTTGAGTTAAACTTCAAGTGTGTCTGTTGTCTGGATGTCGTCAGAGAGCCGGTCACTACTCAGTGCAAACATAATATATGCAAAGTATAATTATTATTTCAATTAAAAAAAATTTTAATATTTAATTTCAACTCTTGTTTCAATTTGACAGTCATGTCTGGAACAGTCATTTAATTCGGGAGTCAAAAGATGTCCCATTTGTCGAACTGATCTCAAGAATCTAAAGAGATTGTGTATCAATCAAGAGTTGAATCAAATATTATTACATTTTTCATCAATTGGTTATATAAATTGTAGTTAGCATTTGATTCAAATTATTTTTTAATACTTATTATAATACTTATAAAAACATATTATTTATTTATAAAATAATAAAAATAATAAAATTCTAATGAAATGCAAAGCAATTTTTAAAATATAACTATTTTTTGGGTAAATTGTGTGAAAATGCAGCATAAATTGAAAAATAAAAAATTATTATATAAGACAACATAATTTATTATTATAAAAAATTATAACCAATATTTTTGGATAATTATTCGGTAAACTAATAAGATAATCACTTTGTAATGATAGTAAACATCAATCGTTGCAATTATTTTTTCATTTTACACAAATGTCTTAATGGTAACATTCGGATGTCTTCGGCCGAAAAACTGACCACACCTTCGGCACCATCAATAGTAAGCAATGTTCCCGTTTGTTCCCTATCCTCACCAAATATGACTTTAACCTATTATTAAAAAAACAAATAATACCATTATTTTTCAATTGTTTTCACTATTATCTGGTGAGACAAACCTTATCGTTAGTCTGTGGCATAACTGGTTCCAAGTGGTCCAACAAAATGCTAACCACACGGTCTTCTCGCGGCAAAAATACTGAACACATACCACCCGATATACTTCTAATTATACCGGTTTGGCCAATCAGGTCACTGTCGTCATGATTCTCTTTGATGCGGACCTCTATGTCGGTTGTTTGCCACTCAATCGAATACGACTGTTCCATACCAGCACCTGGTGTTTGTGGATTAAAATGGGGTGATGCTATATTGCCCGGTGTCATCGGTGAATAACCGTAACCAGAGGGCGAAGGAGTTGGACCGACACTGTGAGGTCCATTGTAGGCCGGGCTCGGTGTCATATAACCGCTAGGACTGGGTGCTCCAGGTACACCATAGCCTGGTGATGGTGTGCCGGCTGGATTGTAAGGTGAATATGAATGATCTGCAGAAGCATACATTCCCGGTGTTTGTGGTGTGTATGGCCCTCCCGGAGGTGTTTCAGGATTCTGATAGCCAGGTGTCGGAGGATTTAATTGATAGGGATTTGATGGCGATGGCGACGGCTCGTCGTAATCAAAATCTGGACGCGGGGTTGTGGAAGCAGTTGGATCCCAAATGCTAGATGTGTGCACTGGAGTTCGTGACCCGTCGTGCATAGGTGTGGCTCCGCCACCTCCACCATAAGCTGGCGTTCGTGAACCGTCGTGTAACGGAGTACTAGCGCCGCCATACATTGGTGTTCTACTACCGGTACCATACATTGGTGTCTGACTTCCATACATAGGCGTGTTTCTAGCATAAGTGGACACTCCGCCAGTGTTACTGCTGCCACCAGCGCTACCGACCACAACAATACGTGTTTTATCAACAGTAATAGTCTGACACGTGGAGTGTAGTTCGACACGTGCTGTGGTGCCGATTGCATCTTTTACAATACCAATGTATCCCTTATACGTTCCTTGAGTTATCTTAATAGTCTTTCCAATCAATTCAAGATCAGATCTGTCGCGACCTCCTTTAAATCCTCCGCCGCCGTGACCACCACCACCTCCTCCTCCTCCACCTCTGGATGGAGTCATTCCACCGCCGCTTGAAGGATGTTGTGGTGATGCAGCGATGCGGGGCGACATATATCCAGAACTAGTATTGAGTACTCCCGACGCAGATAGTGGTCGACTACCGCCTGCAAGAATTAGATGTCGTGTTTTGCAGACATATATACCACCATTTTCTAACATTTGTCTCGAGTATAAAAACGCTGCATTTCTGTAAAGATGTCTGATTTCTCCTTGTCTTCCAGAATGCGGACCATCGATGACTTTCACGTGATCTTTCACTTGAATCTGATTTTGTTCAGAATCAAGAGCTACTGCCCGACGAGTGTCTCGTTTTTTTGAGACCGCCTGATGTTTGACGTGAACCAACTTTCCGTTTTGGTTTAATATTTGAAAATTTTCTTTCTCTAACCGCACAATTACACCGACCGTCTGCGCATCCAATTGGACCAAATCGCCCCATTGGAACTGACCCATCGAATCGACACCAGTGGCCATATCGGCGCATAATTGTAAATCTTTGGGTAAGACTTTCAGTTCATGCATTGTGAGATCCGAGAAGAGGACAACTTGATTGTCTTCAACGCGAACAATGAGTCCGGTGTCGCCTTCATATCTACCATTGATAACCTTCACGTGATCACCCATTTTAAAATATTTGCGTAATTCGTGCGCCTGAAAGTCAAGCGGATCAGTTAGATCTTCGTGCTTCGGAATCATTGTAATCTTATTGCCATCGATGGCTACAATCTTTCCCTGAAGATGAGCTAACTCGCCTTCGCACACTTCAATGGTATCGCCCGGTGCAAAACTGTGGCCCTTATCCTCGGCAATAGTACTCTCACTTAATTGTATTTCGATGCCTTCGGGATGTTCTTCAAACTTTTCGAGTTCAGACAGTGTAGGTTTGACGCCATCGATGAGCAGTGCACTCGTGGCAAACGCTTTATACAGAAAGCCTCGTCGGTAGCGATTGCTTTCGAATATAATAAAATCTCCGTCGTTAGTCACTTCGCCACCAATTGCACGAATGGCATCGATATCAAAGAGTTTGGCCGGCGGACGTTTCATGCGCTTCCGTTTGTTTTCATTCTCACTGCTGGCGGCTCGTAGAGCACCTCTCAGTCGGGTATAGTCAATGCGCGGAATCAGTTTCAGATGAACCTGATTCTGTGCTGTGTCCACATAGTCCACTTGTCCCAAATCATCCTTATAGAGACCCCGCTTAAGTCGCACCCATTGATTCACTTTAATCTGTTGACTGTCTTTAGTGACGCGCAACACATCTGTCATTTCATTGATGGGAACCATTGTCTGTCTATAGAGACCAAGTCTTAAGTTACCCAAGCCTTGAATGGCTTGTTTCACGTGAGTCTGTTTAAAGGCTTCGATATAGATATAACCTTTGATACCTATCGACAGAATATTATAGATATAATCAGATAATTAATTGCCATCAATATAATCATGACATACCTTCCGGTGCTACAACAGATTTGATAGGCAACGGTTCGTCAGTATTGGCAAAAGCAATCACTTTTCGCATGAGTTGCAAAACAGTGGTCTTTTCTTCGCCGATCTTACACTTAACCATCCAAAGATTCGGATCTTTAACGCCAGGCATCAGTGCCTGTTGTGTAATATCGTCGGGAAGATCCAAATCGCCATCGTTTCCGCGTTCGGCGGCCGACGACTCGGCATATTTACGACGATAATAGTCTTCAATCTCGTCCTCCTTTTGACTATTCCATATCATATTCAACCGTCGATGTGAGTCCATCTCACGCTGTGAGCCATCGTCGAGATGTTTGTTTTTCTCGATGATCTCATCGGCGCCCTCTTCCCATTCATCTTCGTCTTCAATTTCGTCGTCAACCTCTGCCTCATCTAATATAAACCCTCCATGTCTTGGCTTTTTTCGTTTGCGTCGCCGACGACTATAGTCATCGTCGTCTTCATCCTCTTCGTCGTCATAATCATCCAAATCTTCGCCTTCCGGTTCCTCTTCATCGGGAGCCTCTTCTTCTTCTCTTTCAACTTCTTCGGCCTATTAATAGTCAAATAACATTATAGCACTTCAATGCAATTCACGGGTGTCATCACCACAGCAGTGGTCAAAGCGGTAATCAATCAAACAATTGTTAAACAAAAAACACTTCAAGTAATACCTCATTGTCTGAATCTCTGGTCGACTCTTCGCTGTCCGACATTGTCTTCCTATATCTTTCTCTCTATGTCTTCAGTGTTGTTGTAATTGTGGTCAACGTATAACACAATTGATGACCAAATGTGTTGTGAATTTGCAAATCAATTGTTGTTTTATTTATGATTTGCATTCAATTCACTGTATATTTACTGCTATTATAACAGATATTAATGATATTTATTTTGTTAATATTATTTTAATATATTGTTAACAAATTGGTACGTTTTTATATTATATGTTTTACATTATTCGACTATATATTTTATTAGTAATCTAAAGGTACTGAAACTTGCAATAATTGATAACCTTATTGTACTACAGATACTGAATAATTTGGAGTTTAAATTATATTTCAATCACTCAATGGGTGGCACTTGTAGTCAAAGTGGGCGCGATTTCAGTAAATTTTAAAATTAATTAAAAACTTTTTTACCAGTAATTAACAAATAACTAAATAAGATTATAAAATCTATTATAATTACCGGTAGTTATATATTATTATTAATATATATATCTATAATTGTTTGGTTGTCATATGATGACCATTAGTTTAGTTTTCAAACTAATATTAAATTGGTTATCATTATCATAAATTATGAAAAAATGATTCATAATAATCAATAAAAAAAATCATTATACAAGAAAAAATATATCGTAATTAGCGGTACTATTATAATATATCTCTATTGTAGTGATTATTATTATTACTTTTATAAAAATTATATTTAATATTTCTACATGTTATACATATGTATATAATATATACGAATCATTTTTTTTAAAAAACAATTTCGGAAAAAAACATTTTAAAAAATACAAACTATTTAAACAAACAAAAAAAAAATCGAAACATTGTGTCAATAAAATTAACAACATTTACGGTACAGTAATTTTTTTTATCAATTAATAATGAAGTGATAGTTAAAAATGTGATAAACAATTGGATTAAAAATAGGTTTGATTTACAATATATTTAGAAAATTAATTTCACTACTCATTGGTGACCATCTCTTCAGTATTAATAAGAATGTGTTCCACACTGTCATGTGTTGGTTGTTCTTCTTCTCCATCTTCTACCTCTTGTTGTTGTTCTTCTCCATCGTCTTCATCTTGTTGTTCAACTTCTTGAGGATTAATATTGATTTCTATTTGTTTTTGGTTAGCGACTGTACTATCCCTGAGATGCAGTCGTTGATGTTCTCGTAGTTTATCAGATCTGGTAAACCGTTTATCACATGTCTCACAAGCGAACGGTCGTTCCCCAGTATGACATCTCCGGTGTCGCTGTAGTTTATAGTTGGAGTCGAATGGTCGGCCACAACCGGGCCAATCGCAGGCAAATGGTTTGCTACCCGCGTGTATTATGATATGTTTGGCGAGTTTTGCCGAATCGTTAAACCATTTGCCACAGTATCGACACGACGAACCAGTTCCTGATGACGACAAAAGCACTGGTGTGCCGGGCAGTGGTGGCAAATCAGGTTCAATCTCGCTTTCAGTTCTCGTACCCCATCCCTGTTCACCTTTGCGTCGACCTCTTCGTGACGGTGTTTGAACACCTCCGCCACGTTTGCGGCTTTTCGGAGCCGGTTTTGAGGCAAACTTTTTCAACTTTTCCAGCATTTCCTTTGATTGTTGAACTTTTCTCTTATAAGTGTTGACCTCTTTCTCTAATTTTGTCAACTTTTGCCGATCGGCTAACCGTTGTATACGTTCGCACTCGAGCTCTGTCTGCAAAAGAGTAAACGCTTTGTCACTCTTCCACATGGCTTCTAACTGGTCGTCAAACTCTTGCAAATACATCCAATTCTCGTCCAACGCTTCCCTTACATCAGGTATCGAGTCTTTCATCATTCGAAACACATTTAGTATCAATAAGGCGGCCATCGATAGCACCTCTTGTATGCCGTCCTCTAATTTAAGTGATTCTATAAACGGAAACAATATATTAATCAATAGATTATTTGTTTTAAAGACAATCAATGAGTTTTACCGATAAGGCTTTGACTTTCGGCGTTATAAAAAGAGATCAACCAATTTCTGATATATTGACTAATGTCTGTCAGGTCGGCTTCGGTCACCGACTCGAATGTCTTCAATTTGTTATCATTCAGACAACTAGTGATAAATGAGTCGTCAAACATCTGAATCAATGCCCGCAACTTATAGATCATCGACTTTATATCGGCAAAGTCCACGACCGGCGGGTCAGTCACAATGCCATTCATTGTGTTAATCATTGCCACCTTATGGTTGTCCTCTATAGAGATCACCCGATATTCACTCAAATCAAAGTGCTGTTCACCCGACGAATCCATAGTATACTATCGGTAATGGTTTTGACCAAAAGTTGCCACAGATTTCTGTAATAATAAGTCAAATAAAATCAAAAATTTAAATTCAAAACAAGTTTTTTGATAAAATAAAATCAATTAAAATTATTTTAACTAAAAGTCAAATAAATTAAAAAAGTTTTCAAAACTATTTTTTTATGAAAAGTCAAACATTTTTGAAGATAACGTTTTGCAATAAGCGCTACATTTTTTTGGGGGACTTTTTGGGGGACATATCGACCATAGAGTTAAAACACTTTACACAAGCATTGCATTACTATTTCACTACTCATTTGGATAAACTATGCGACCGTTTGTTACGATAATAAATATATAAATAATTTAATAGAAACTATTGTTTTTGTTTAATATACAAAAATACTATATTTATTATATAATATATTTACCCGTAAATTATATAGTTTTGAATCGGATAATTGAATTGCAATTATATTTGAATCAATTCACACACAAAAACAGTTTTTAGGGGCGATTATTAATATGGACTGTACTGTAAAAATGACGGCAACAAAAAAGGATAGGTATGTCTATAAAGACAGTAATCATGGAGTGAAGGGTCGTCCGCACAGTTGTGTGCCGTTTGCGCACTCGTATGCTGTAAAGGGGGGCTTACAATGAGACACGTGTTATGTTATGGGATCAGTCAAATACGTCCCGAAATTATTGTGTGATTATTGATAAAACTATTAAATTATTATCAGCTCTTTTTAGGGTTAACTTTGAACGACAAGTTTTATTTAGAAAAAAAAACTTTTGTCTCATTTGAATTGTATTTATAATCACAATTAAATTAAAATTATTTAAATTGATTAATAATAATAATAATATTTGTTTCTAATATTTGTTGTACTTATTGACACTGGTTTTTGTTTATTTATTTAATATATTAAGTTTATAAACTGTACAATATTAGTAAACTAATTTAACTTTAGCAATTAATTTGCTATTAAAATTGTACTAGGGTATAACCAAATTGCTATATAATTTACAATATAGTAACAGATATGTAATTTTATTTTTAAATTGTTAATTTCATATTTTGATATTAAATTACAAGTATTTATTTATAGTTATTATTAATTTGTTTGTTTGTCTAGTTTTGTGATAACAAACATTTTTGTTTTAAAATTAGTTTTTATCTAATTTTTTTGTAAGTTATGAATTTTGTTTACCAATTGATTTATGAACAACAGTTTGATATCTTGTAGTTTTGGATAACAATTGGTGGCCTTTATTTAAATTATTTAGTTTTAATTAAGATATAAATTTAATAGAAACGACACCTCAAACAAACAAAAAACGGTGTCTCATTACAAATGTCTCAAAAGGGTAGTTCCCAGCACTAGTATCACAGAATATTCCCTCATTTATTCATATCAAATAAATATCAAATATCTTTATTTTGTATTAATATAATTTACAGCATATTATAAATAACTATTAATGATTATCAAAAAATATCAATTAACATTTTAACAATAATTTTAACAAAATATGTTTATAAGTATATGAATACTATGTAAATGTGACCAACGAAACCATAATCAGAGCTTTAGATCAATAATTCAATATAACATAATTTGTTTTGAAAAAATTAATATTTAGTTATATTAAATAAAATATATGATAGAAATTATTTTGGAAATATTTAGCTATTAATACGATTAATATGATTGTTATTACATTGTTTAAAAAATACAGTATATAATTAATTAGAAATGCAATATTAAAAAATGAAAATATTATTTAGACATTTCATTTACTTAGTAAATGTGTTGCAAGTATAAGTATATATCATAGTATTAAAAACTAGAGTGACCAAACTATATTATATTTAGAGTATAAATAAATTACAAACAAATTTTGAAAAATAAATTATTATTTAAATATAAATTTATTATAATTTGATTTAAATAAAAATTAAAATAACTATTAATCTTAAAAATATAAGAATTACTAAAAAATAATAACATAAAAATCAAAATTATATCATTAAACTTTTTTCCTTATTTTTTATTTTTGTTGGCTACTATAAAATTTTTATTTCAATGTTATTGAGCAATCAATGATAGACAAATTGTGTAGTATATTGTGTACTAATTGACTCTCCCCCGCATTTTACCCTTTTATCATATCCTCTATTGGAGGAAATCACTATATATATACCCATCCTTGCAAATTTTACTATATAATGTAATTAAAAAAAATAATAATACATAAATTTTTACAATGTTATCATAATTATTATATTTATTTTGAATTTCTGTATATTTCAATTAACATTTAAATATAAATTTAAATATACAGTATATATTAAATAACTGATTCATAGAACAAAATGCAATGTTTTGACAACTTTAAGAAAAGTTTGTATTTTTTTTTATTAAAAAAATATTTTAATAATTGATAACTAATTTATCCATCAAATAGATAACAAAGAATCGCAATGGACTGAACCGTTTGTGTTCATCCATAGCACAGATCCACAGTTTGGTTTGATTGATAGGATGGCCGGTAAACATGTGTTGAAATGGGATAAAGAAATACAATTAACAAGAGATGCCATTAAAGCCGTTAACCGAATGCAACCGAAACCCAAGTTTTTGGTCGTCGGCGGAGATTTCGTGCACTCAATGCCCGGAAATGCTGACCGAAATCAACAAATGTGTGACTTTCAAATGTGTTTAGACCAACTCGACAAAGATATTCCTCTGGTATTTGCTTGTGGTAATCATGATGTAGGCGACTGTCCCACCAATGATACCATTGATGAATATCGACGAGACTTTGGAGACGATTATTATTGGTTTACTTGTGGCGGAGTTTTTTCTATTGTATTAAACTCTCAGTATTATAAAGACGATACACATGTGAAAGATTTGACCAAAAAACAGGATAAATGGTTGGATGAAGTCCTGGATATCTATAAACAACATAATTATAAACATTTAGTAGTTTTCCAACACATCCCGTATTTTTTGCGAGAAGTTTACGAAAAAGACGATCGCTTTAAAACTTGCATTAAAGAAGATTTGCGGATCAAAATGTTATATAAATTACACAAATCGGGCGCCCGATATGTATTTAGTGGCCACTATCACAGTAATGCCGGCGGTATGTATAAAGATTTAGAACAAGTGGTCACTTCTGCACTCGGCGGACAATTGGGTACCGATCAGAGTGGACTCAGAGTTGTCAAAGTTTATGAAAACAGTATTCAACACCAATATTACAGTGTCGATGAAATCCCAGAAATAATACAACTCTAATGTTTCAAATGATTTCATCTAATAAATTAATACATTATAAAGTATATTGAAAATTCAAAAATAATATTATTGTGAATTACATAAATTTAATTAATGATTTTTATCATTATCGGTAGATTTTTATATTTAATTATATTTAATAAATTAAAACTTATTACTGATAATTGTATTTTTTACAACACTTCTGAATGTGAAACTAACTTATTATTGAATAGAATTTAATTAAGACTATATAATACAATATTAATAAATTATTTTGTTGTATAAATTGGTAGAACAGTATAATTGTTATCCAGGTCACCAATTTTATCTTAAAGTTCATAACAATATTATCAGAATAATAGTGATATAAAATTGACAATAATTTATATTTTTATAATTATTATATTGAATCAAATTAATGTAAACAACACTAAATGTTAGTAATTACCAGTAATTAATAATGAATAAAAATTATAATCAATTTATTTATAGAAAATAAATTATCATAATATATTTCATGTTTTATAAAAATACATACCCATTTACCGGTATATTTAAAATACATGAAAAATAAACAATAACAATGAATGAGACTATTATTTGATATATTATTATACTATTACGATATTTAATTTTTTTAAATAATTAAATAAATTAAATAAAGATTTGTAAATCTCACACATACTTATATATTGTTTATTATTATTATTACTATTAAATATTGCAAAACTATCAGAAAATAGCTATTTATTATGGTTTTATTAATTTAAAAAATCGAAAAATTTTTATAAAATTTTAATTTAGGGTAATTATTAAAATATCAAAATTAGAAAATTATATCAATTTGATACAATATTTTAAAACTATCAATAAAATTATAAATATATCATTTAAAAACTTTGATATTTTTGATGAGATAATTGTTGCATTAGATTTGTATCAATTAGTAAATTGTTGTGCGATATATAAACCCATTTCATAAATAGCACCGACTTGTTGTAAATTAGTGATAATTGTAACGACCAGCTCGTTGTTTGGCTCAATTAATATCACAGATGAAGCACCGATAGCACCGCCCGTATGTGAGAAGATATGGCTAAACATTGGTTCGGAACAGTAGGAAAACTTGGATTGAGTGCCTCGAATTACACCCCAACCTAAACCTATTTAAATTACAGTAATATTAAATGTATTTACCGGTAATTTTATTTTTAAAAATCAATTGTCTCATTTGACATACCATATCCACCCCAACGGGTGTCCCAATCAAGTCTCGTATTTGTTAACTATAAATTCAAATAAATTATTGTAGAAAATGTGTAGAAAAATAGAAATAAATAATTTGACATTAGACCCAAAATTTATAAAATATAATTAGTTACTAAAAATATTGTGTAAATATAAGATCAATAATCTAATTTATATACATTGATTGAAAATCAATTTCAATGTATAAACTAATTGATTGTTTGATTTGTTGACTGGGATGACAACAACAGTTGTTCAAACTGTTCGGTCGATATGTTTTGTTGTGTAAATTGTTTTGCAATATATGTAGCCATCGGACCGAGTTCTTTGAGCTCATTATAATTGGTTAAAATGGTGACAACACATTCACTCTTAGGCTCAATCAATAGTATAGAAATGGCACCCATAGCGTGACCAGAGTGGGAGATCATGTTAGGAAAGGGTGGTTCTGAACAATAGGCAAACTCTGATTCAATATTTCTAACTGCACCCCAACCTATACCTAAAAATATAACAAATAAAAATATTATTTAACAAAATAAATTACAGGTAATTTATATATAGATATAAAGTGTCAAAACCAACCATATCCTCCATACTGTCGATGAGCAGTAGTATTCTCTGCCTATAAGATGTTAGGTGTCACCAACAAAAAAAGGGTATTACCAAAAAAATCATTAATTTAATGCCTGATATAATAATATTATTTTTTCTATAAACCCCAATACAATTTATTGTCATCTAATGTCAGACTCTTTCAATAACAATACAAATCACTTACAGGTGTCCACATTTGGTCGACAATATCTTTTCGGATGAAACCCGGCTTTCCATCAGCAGTGCCTCCTTTATAGCTATAGAGCATAATATTGCCAAACTTTAACAGGTCGTAGACATTGGACAGAAGTCCACCGCCGGCCCACTTGTAGCTATTGTCGACATACGGAGCGTTTTGCATACGACCAGAGTTTTCATTTTTCACATAAAAATGTGACCGATTGTAGATAATCGGGTCGTTTTGGTCCAAATATGTGTGCTCTAAGCCGAGTTCATTACGCAAAAATTTAACCAAATATTTCTCAAACTTTTCGCCATTCAATTGACTTTCAATGACTGCACTAATCAATGTATAACCAAATGTCGTGTAATTATACTTTTCTCCCGGTTTGGCCACTAGTGGATCGTCTTTAAACAACTTCAGTGATTCAGTTACCGACGGGAATGTCTCTTTCAAGTAATATTCGGGTACAGAAAACTCCGCCAATTTGTAGTCATCGGTGGTGTTTTTATTATTATTATTATTACCCTTCTTGTAGTGTCTAATTCCGCCTAAATGTGAGGCTAATTGTCTTAAAGTTATGTCCACTTTCTTGCCGTCCCAGAACTTATCGGGAAATTGATCTTTGGTCAGGTATTGCGAAATTGGTTGATCCAAGTCTAACTTGCCCTCCTGTAACAGCTTAGCCAACAGTGCAGATGTCATTGATTTGCTTATGGATGCAATTCTCATAACTGTCCTGTCATTACATTTGACGCCATTCTCAATATCGGCAAAACCTTCTGAATAAACCCAAACATTTTGTCCCCGAAGACTAACACCGACAACAATACCAGGAATGCCATTAATTTGTCGCCATTGACTCAATCGGTTAACACACGAGTTGATAATGTCCTGACCGCGACTCACGTCCTGTCCATTATCGTTGCCGTTAATTGGCTTCAAGTTGTTGGCCACCAATTCATCAGAAACTTTATCTCCGTTTTTCTGGTCAACCTTTAACGTATCGTCCGAGTTGGCCGACTTGGCATTGAGTGTGACAAGAGTGGCGGCTCCCGACCCGACGGCAACACCGATGGCCAACACAACCTTTCTCTGCAAATGTCTAAACATATGTACCGTCACTTCAATTCACTTCACTTACTATACAATCATTTGTTTATAAACTTATTGTTTGTTTTGTAAATATTTTCATTGAAAAACATATGACTTTATACTGTATTTTAGCGCATAATCTGAATGTTTTTTGTAAAATTAAATAATATTTTATTACTTTTAATACTTTTAATACTTTTAATACTTTACTACTATATTAATAGTTTATTATTAATATTTCCAATAAATTAATAATAATTTAATATTTACAGTCTATAATAGATTTTATTATTTTCTATTTTTATTTAATAAGTATAAAACTCGTAAAACCATTGAAATATTGAATATATAACTAAACAATAAAAACCAGGTGTAAGTAAAGTCAATATAAATACAATAAAATCAGATAATGATTGGGTATATTTTTGAATGAATATACGGTATATATATATATGGTTATCAAAATAAAAATTGATTAAATATATTTATTTTTATTATTATTATTATGTAAATTATTTATTGATAAAAAAATACTCTATAAAAAGTGGAAATTACCCGGTTCATTAATCATCTATTTTTTTATTGATATGCAATTAGTAATACAGCATAATATTACTGTAAATAAAGCAGACAATAATTTTATATAAACTTATAAAAATTATGTTAGAAATATTTAATAAAATATAATTATTGACTAAATAGTAATTTATACTTCATTTTAACTAAAATTAACGATTGATATTTTTTTTTTGCTTAATGATATCTAATAATATATATATATATATATATATATATATATATATATATATAGTAATAAGATTTAATTTCAAAATTAATTGCACTTTAATTATTAAATTAATTCATTATTTTTTTTAATGTTTTATCTACGCTATATGTTATCAATAAAGTCTTACTAATAATATCTTTAAATATATAAACATTATTCACATCATATAAATGCATATACTGTACAGTAATTATACTGATTAAACAAAATTATGATTTAACAAATAACATAAGTTAATGTTAATATGAGAAAATTAACAAATGATCAAATATTTTGTAATAATAACAACATTATATTTATACAAAAAAAAACTTCAAATTTAACAGAATTTTGTTGCTATAAATTATAAAATTGCTTAATAACAAACAATGATAGTAACTTACATAAAATAGTATATATATTGATTATTTAAAATTTTTCAATAACATATTGTTTGTTTGAAATTATTATTATTTTATTTTTTTAGAGACGATAAACTATACAATTAATTAATATTTCACATCCTATTTTCTAGAAATTTTAATCACATTTATTGTACAACAGGTACAGTATTTAAGTTTTATTTTATAAACTATTATGTAATAAATTGAAACTACCAATTGAGTTTTAAAAAAATGTATATACAATTAATTATAATTACATTATACCTTATTGTTGATCAATGTTGGTGCGGCACAGGTATATCAATCGCACCAATTTATGCTGGAAAGTTTACGCTAATATATAACCCAAGTGTCAATGAGACCAAAAAATGGTATATCAATGATCACACATTTATTTGTGACACAACCGGGGTTTGGCACTTATATGGCATCACACACCCGGAGCCGGCAGATCCGGAACACGAGATCGAGTTGGCACACGCGACTGCACCACAATTATCCGGGCCGTGGACTCGACAACCGTTTGCATTGGACGTTGACTATACCTATTATGGTGAAACACATTTATGGGCACCGCACGTAATACGTGTCAACGAAACATATTATATGTTTTATAACGGCGGCGGTGTTGACCATACAAAATATTCGCTAAGTTTGGCCACATCTAGAGATCTTTTTCATTGGACACGACTGGCCAGTGGTCCGCTTTTTAGGGACGGCTACGATGCACGCGATCCAATGGTTATCAAGATCGACAAGATTTGGTATATGTATTATTGCGCAAACAATCCGGCAACCGGTGGCCACCACGTGATTGCCTACCGAACCAGTACCGATCTGATTCATTGGAGTGAACGACAAATTGCGTTCACCGATCCAACTACTGGTACATGGGGTGGACCCACAGAATCACCATTTGTAGTACATTTAAACAATTGGTGGTATCTGTTCACTGGTCCGCGCAATGACTACCGCAAGACGGCTGTCTTTCGTAGTAAAAGTCCGACCAATTTTACGATCGACCAGCAAATCGGTGAAATCGACTCACACGCCGCCGAAGTGGTGTTCGATGGACACAGTTATTGGATCAGTCATTGTGGTTGGGGTGAGGGCGGTGTCTATTTGGCACCACTTTATTTTCCAATAGATTATGACATTAATATTTAATAAGACAAATATTTTTTTAATGTTACTTTCAATGCATAAATTATATAATATGATTATTTTTGCCTAATAAATGATATAAAATATGCATAAACTTATATTGAATATAATACTAATACTGTAATATTGTATTGATTTTATAATATATTTATATTATTTGTTGGCTTATATTTATGCCACAAGTATTTTGAAAGCATACAAACAACCATTCATTCAAATAGCTGGTCGTCTCTCATGGATTGGTTAGACTATTTTAGTGACTAAACATAATAGTGTCTAATACTGTATGATTGTGTGCTAACAGTCTGTCAGATTCATTGAGAGTCGGCGTCGGAACTGTCAGAATCCCAGACTCACTATCGTTAGCATTACAAGTATACTAAGCACTGGTAGGTTAAAGAATATTCTGTGTATGTGTTTAGGTTTAGTGTGTAAAACCCCATAATTTCTCTAAAATATACGATTCATAAGAGATTTTGAGAGCATAAAGAGTGTGTGTGTGTGTGTTCACTGTAATTCACTGTATAGTTATTACTATACATTGTATTTGAAACTTATATCATAATATACTGTACAGTATATATAATTTGTAAGTCATAATCGGTTAAAGCTTTTTCGGCAAACAATGCTATCGGTGTCGGTCTCAGAACAGGTTAAGTTTAAGAGCAAAAAGTGCGGCACAGTATCGGTATTGCCGGTCACAGGTATGACTGAATTTATTATAGTTGTTTAAATTCAAACTGAATTATCAATAATACATAACTATTAATATTATCAAAAAATATTTGTTAAATACATTAATTTTGTTTTAACTAATCAGTTGAATTTGGCAAATTTTGTGGTCACGAAAGCCAATCCAATGGACGGCTAAAGCGCACACCTAATAGCGGCGGCACAACTCGTGCGGACCGACAAATCAATTCAGATAATGTATGTGTAGTTTAAATGATTATATATTTTTATGTCTTATCATAACAAACATTACATTCATTTACTATCTCTCACCTAATATTTACTTACAAAACACACACACACACACACACACACACACACACACACATATATATATATATATATATATATATATATATATACATACATACAAACATTAAATATAACTGCTTTTATCGTATGTAATGTTACTCTTAATTTTTTGTTTGTTTGTTAGTGTTGGTGTTGTTGTGTGTTGTTTGACTTTTATATTATTTTTTTTTAATTCCCACTCATAATATACTTTAATATTATGTCAAAATTAATACAGTATTATGTTGTGTAATGTAAAAGTCAAAAGACAAAATAAAATATAGTCCCCTAATTAAGAGTTATTCATATAATTTAATATACAATATGTATATAATAGCAATAAAATTAAGACACTGAATAAATGACTAATTTATTTTATACAACATTATAATCAATATGTAATCCAATGGCTTATTGAACTATAATGTCAGTGAATATATGTATAGAGTTTTTTTGCTATAGAATCTAATTTAACTTTTTTAATATATGCCAACAATTTACTTGTAGTTTATTACCTAATATAAAATATTAAATAGTTTTTGCAAAAAAAAATAAATAAAATTGCTGATAAATTTTATACAATAAAATTTTGAGTAATATTTTTCGTAAAAATTTATTAGTTTTTTCTTTAAATTTATGTCATACTAAAATTTTTTATTGCTTTATGTGATAATTAAAAATATTTTTAAACATTGAAAGCTCAAATATATCACACTATTATAACTAAATAATATAATATCGTATATATAAATATATATATTGTATTTATAATGAAGTTTATATTTAATAGCAATGCTATATATTTTTTATTGCAATTTAGTAAAAAAGACATCAATAGTTTACATTAGTGTTTGAAATGGCATTTCATAGCATTTGTATTATATTGACTTATATTGCTTATAGTTTGTACAGACTTTACAGTCACTTATGTGGTGACCATTTGTTTGTAATTGTCATTGAAAAGCGTGTCTGAAATTTAAGATCACTGTCTCTAACAATAATGTCTACCATATCTATGGCACACTTAGTCATATATATATCTTTATATACCGATTCTATAGACAAAACAGTGAATTGGGATTCGTGTCTACAATAATAGGAAATAAAATATAAATTTAATGCAAAAAAAGTAATATATACAGTATATATATATAAATTGTTTGGCATTTGTATATACTGTATATCAATACCACAAATAAAATTGACTTTAATGTTATATGATATTTATATATGTGAATTAAATGAAAATCCATTTGTTTTTAGATATATAAAAGCATATAATGTATTATGTTATTAATATATCTATTAATGTTATATTTAGTCTAACACTTGAGAAACTAATGTTCAAAATATATTTAAGTTTATTGCTAATGGATTTAAAATATATATTATTTTTAAGTCTAATGTTTAAATGTTTATAAACTACTATTGATTTTTTCCCATTAAGATTATGTTTATTTATAGTAAAACCTTAAATAAATTTTTGTTAAATTGCAAACATTTATATATATATTGACTTAAAATATAATATATGTCATTTACAAAGACATACTCTATTAAAGACTTAAAAATATAAATGAAAAACTAAAATAAAAATGAATAATTATATGTTAAATGATAATTGTTATTAAAAAGATTCAACATTTTAAACTATTCACATATTTCGCACAACTTATTGAAATAATAGTAAATCATTAGTTACATTGTATTTGACTATTAAAATAATTTTAATTCGTATAAAAATTGTTATTATAGTTGTCAATAGATTTAAAAAAACATTTGATGGGATCACTGGTGCCCACACATGAACGGGTATTTGACGTAATCAATGAATCCTTGTTTTATATGTTTAGATGTCAGTCCCCTTTGCTGTGCTTATAGTGATTGTTATGCAATACAAACGGTATTTGATTATCGATTCAATTGAAATCCAATTAGATTTTGGCTAAAATGCCTGAGTTGTCGACTAAATCGATGGTTTGCCGAAAAAAAGTTTAGTTTCGCTGAGATAGCGATTTAATCTATTCAGGTGTGACTCAGTAGGCTAACCCCATAATAGTATTAAATATAAATAAGATAAATAACATATGTTGACGTTTTATACTTTACTATACAGTAGGTGTGTGTGTGTGTTATAAAATTGAATGCCATGATGTTACTAATCTTTAAATGACAATTAATTTAATATACGTATAATTTTATATTTATAATAAGCTTATATATGCTGTCTATAGAGACTATATATGCTGTGTAGATTATATACTAAAAATTTATATATATTATAATATTATAAACTTAATACTGATTTTGAAAATAATTAATTAAAAATTTATAATTTCATTTTATTATATGAATAAAATAAAATATTTTATTCATATAATAAGCTATAATATTTTCAAATAAAATGTTAGCTATTTCAATGTATACTTTTTTATATAAATATTATTTAATTTAACTATTGCTGAAATAATTTAAACATTCAAAATATCAAATGTTATTTTTTATTTAAAAAAATACATTTATTTATTTTATATTCGGATGTGAGAAATGTTTAAATATATTTAAATAAGTATTGCTTTAAATTTTATAAAATTCATAAATAACACATTGAAATATATTTCTATGAAGATATTAGAAAATAAATTTATCAAAAAATTATGTTTTATTTATAAAGAATATTCTTGAAAATGTTATGTAATTTAATCTTTTAAAATAAAATTCATGTTTATATCTGATGTATACATATTACTAAATTTAGTAGTGATTAATATGATATTCACGTTTATTGTTTTAAATAAATTTTATAATATTCTAGTTAAAAATAAAAATAATGTTATATATATTTATACCATATATATAGTCATGTTTAGAATAAATAAAATTATTGAAATTATTGAAAAGTTCAAAGAAAATAATATTGTTATGACATTTAATTGTAAATATTTTACATTTTTGTTGCATTTTAAAATAAATTTTATGCTATATTTATTTTCAATATTATTGTTATAAAATATAAATTAACAATATATTGTTTGCATAGTTATTATAACAATAAAATTACAGATAAATTATAAAATATATCTGAAATATGTTTTGATGAATATTTAATGATAAAATTTATACAGAAGCAAAAATTATATAAAATTTTTATTAGATTAACATTTTAAATATTGATACAAAAATGAATTTTGTTTTTTGATTACTGTATAAATTTATTAATTTACAATATTTTAGTTATTTTATGTTCACTATTTTATTTAAATTTAAACTTTGAAAAATATAGATTTTATATTAGGTATTATTTACAATATGTATTATTTATACTGTAGTAATAATTATTAATAATTTTTTAATTTTTATTTTATAACTGAGCATATATAACTCTCTCTCTCTCTCTCTCTCTCTCTCTCTCTCTCTCTTTCTTTCTTTCTTTATATATATATAATAAAATAGATAATAAAAAATTTATCAAAAAAGAAAATATATATAAGTTATAATAAGAAATAACTTATAGCAGAAAATAGTAAAAATGCTTTTTTCCTAAATATATATAATAATAATAAAGATTATATTAAAAAGTGAATATTTTTATATATAGTGGAGTGAATTGACGTCAATTTAGGACATGAAATGATATTTATCAAGTCTTACGCCATTCAGAAATAATAAATATATAACTTATATATCATAAGTCATACATCAGTTACATCGAGACATAAGGTTTCCTATCATAAAATGTATTCATAATTTGGTTTTTCTATAGAAGTAAATAATAGAAAGATATGCTTATAGTATAAGTCTATAGTTAGACCATACGTACAAATAGACAAATAGAAAGAGAGAGAGAGAGAGAGAGAGAGAGAGAGAGAGAACGGGAAGTCATATTTTATTAATTTTATGATATATACACTTAACGGCCAAATCATTATCAATAGCACACATCACTTCACACATCGTTTATTGTTTTTTGTATTGAAAATAAAATTTATTTTTTAAAAGCAATGCATTTAAGCGTATACATAATATAAGATATAAATGCTGGAGTATTGTCTATTTTATTTGGTTTTGTTATATATATATATAATTTAATTTAAAACATGTAAAGCACATCTAATGTCAAATTAGATAAATATCATAAATTATAAGTTGACAGCTATTTATAATAATTTTATTATTAAAAATAATGTAAATATTTTTATAACTGATAAAATACTGTATATATTGTATACATTGTAAATATATTGCTCTTAAATTATTATTTTCATTATAATAATAATACTATTTAATATTTATATAAAGTTAATTTGAAATGTCATTTTAAAATAATTTAATATATTTTTTTTAAATAAAAAAAATAATTTTTTGTATTGATATTTCCATAAAACTCAATTTAAAAGTCATTTATCAAATAACTATTGTTTTTTTTTTGTTTTATTTAAGTTAGAATTAACTGGAATTATAGTATTACAATATATTTTTGTCTAATATACTGTATATATATTACTTTTATTCACAGAATTTCTAATATAATTTAAATCAAACTCAAGATTTTTCTAGTCTTTCAAATAAATACTGCAATAATGTTTAGATAAATAATTTTTTATATTTTTATATTTAAGTATCAAAATTAAGACTAACAGAAAAATATACAGATATATATATGTACAGTATTTATCATATTAAAGCTTATAAAAACTTATTAAAATGATATAACATATGTAGAGAAATATCATCAAAAACGAGGTAATAATTTATGTTATAATTTATTTATAAATCCTTTTCAATTCACTCATTCATTCTCTTATAACTTATAAGTTATAAGTCTTAAAGATTAATAAACTAATTTTTTATCATTTTAATTATGTATATAAATGTTTTATTTGACAGTTTTTTATTTGAAAGATAAGACATTTGCAATACATACTGTATATAGTGTACACATTTGGACTCTATTGTAGACCATAATTAAAGTTTAATGTTATAATTAAAATATGTTTCAAAAAAGAGTGCAATCAATATATTTTTAGTGCACTACCGATATATTTAATGACATTTTTAATGAGACATACTATACAATCGCTATCTGACACCAGTGTTATGTATGTGTGAATCCGGTAAGTAAAATGAAAATACAGAGTCAAACAATAATAATAATAATAATAATAAATATCACTATCAGTTTGTGACACATTTATAAATATAGTATAATGTGAAACAAAATGTAGTGAATTGTATTGTTAAGTATTTTTGTTTTTATTTTGTTTTGTCAAAGTCTGTATAGTAGTAATCGCTAATATAATACTACGAAACAAACAAATATATATATAGTTTATATAAACTTTATTTTTTCACAATAAAATTCTTAAGTCTATCTTATTTTTCTAACTAACTATTGATTACCAAAATAGAGTATCCAATAGTCTGAAAAAAGCTATCATAAAATGTTAAAGTGTTTATATTTCAACATATAATATACAATATAATAGCTTACAGATATCATACATTATTATTATTATTATTAGTTTTTTTTTGTAAAAATTATCTTATGATATAAAAAGTGTTTTTTAGATTTGAAGTATTTCTCAATTGTTTGATATACTTTGTACGCCAAATATATTATTAATTTTTGTAAAAAATAAATACTATTAAATATTTTGCAATTCAATACATCTACTATTCTGTATGTATACATAATAATAATAATAGGATTGCAAAATCATGATTATTAATAATGTACGATATTTTACATATATTTAATAAATCATTTCGAGTATTAATATTAGTATTATATATATATATATTGCGTAATAAATTTAATTTTATATAAATATTAAAATTATTGCAAAAATATTTTTTATTTCACTTGAAATATACAATTAATAAACTTATTTATAGACAAATAATAACTAATTTAATTAAAAGGGTATTTCTAGCAATCAATAAATGCTGGTATAGTTTATTAGTTGATTATAACAAATAATAAATACTATTTGTGTATTTTGTCTGTTATTTTATCAATTATTGTTGTTTTGATAATCGATTTTTATTGACAAAAAACAATTATAATAAATAAAATAAAGTTTTAGACATTAGAAATGTAAACATTAGAAGAAATAGATAAAGGGATGATTCATATATTGTGTCACATAAAAATTAATCTCTTAAATTCATTAAATTATTTAAATGAGAACGTCCTTAAGGTTTCTACCCCTCCCCTCCTCGACACCCTCTAGTTCCCCCAAATGGGAACGTAATATGTGAATCACTTCTAGTAGTTTAAGAAAATAATTAGATATTATTGATTACAAAAATATCTAATTTAGTTTATTATATGCTAATTACATGTTATTTCATTATAATTTAAAATACTTAAATTTGCTTAAAATATTCCATCAATTTAATTAATTAATTACTATTTGGTTTGTTTTTTTAAATTACATATTTTTAATTAAAATGTAAATCTAAAAATAAAATTAGTGAAATGTTTAGATACTGTATAATGTATTTGTGATATATATATATATATATATATATATATACTTTATATAAATTAAAATAAATTAGCATAATAATTATCAATTGATTAAAATTATTAATTAGTCCACTAAAATAAAGAAATTAATATAAAGCAATTTGCTTTTTAAATGTGTATTATATAAGTATTTGTTTTTATATTTTTATGTTAAGTTATTTTAAATATTTTTTATAATTTAATTTTTCTCTTCTATAACTTGATTAGTATTTATTTATTTAAAAACAAATTTAATAATTTTTTGTGAACTACTATTAGAATTATAATAAAAATAAATAGATTTTATAATTTAATTTTATTAAATTTTAAAAATTTTTCGGTATAATAAAATATATTTTATTTAATTTATTTTAAATTTATTATTTTTTTGTAATTTTACTTTCACTATATTATTGTTAATGTTATATAATAGTCATATCTAAACAATTGATAAAGTGCAATTACTATTGTACATAAGAAAAAATTGTGGATAATTTAATAACTTAAATTTCTTATCATAAATTATATTTTAAACATTCAGTTTTATATTTTAATTTTGTTAAAAATTATGAAAACTATAACATTATCAGTACAATAAAAAACTTATAGGTTGTAAACTTATATTTAATATTAATAAAAAATTATATTTTTAATTTATAAATAACTAGTTTCTATCTTTGAAATAAAAATATGTATATAAATTAATTTCTAAATTAAATTATAAAAACAAATTTTTCTAATTCTATTTTTATTAATTAATTTCAAAATAATTAATTTTTACAAAATATTTTATTATATATTTAATACATTGTAAATATTTAGTATATTATTTACTAATTTATATAAAGTACATACTATAAAGTAGTATGTAGTGTACTAGTATTATATATATATTATTTGCATTTGTATTATTTAATTTAATTAATATTACTAATTAAATTGAAACTTATTATATGAAACTTAATTAATTAACCTCAAATGGTAATCAAGTTATTTTGATGAAAATATTATACAACTGAAAAAATTGGGATAATTTTAATAATTTTAATTAACTTTATGATATAATAAAATAATGAACTTTATATTCAAAAATTTTAAAAATTATTATTATTATTAAATTTTTAATTAACTAATATAAAATATTAATTTACATTCAATGATTCTTTTCAATAATTTTTTAAAAAATATTTATATAATTAGATTTTAAATGAATTTTTTTATATGAAATATATGATATTTTATAAAATAGATTATAAATGAGTCGAGTAATTATTATTATGAAACTTTTTTGAAGACTTTTGAGTGACATTTTAATCACATTTAAGGTTAATCTCTATTATATTAATATTAAAATTTCTAACAATAAAAGAGACAACAGATGAACAAAATATTAGACAAAAAGCTTAGCATATCTTAACATTTTTATAGAATAAAACTTTATAATTGAATATTTTATGACAGTATATAATGATATGTAATAACAATAGCAATAAAAAAAATTGTAAAATACATTATTGTATTTTAATACTTAGAAGTTTAATAAACAGTGTACGATATGACATTTAAATTGATATGAAAATAATGATAATATTTTATAAAATAAATAAAAATTAGTTGCCATTTCTTAATTAAGTTCAAATCCGAAAATAGTAAAATAAATAAATATTATTTTACAATAAAAAAAACTTAATTACATATATTATAATTATCACTAAAAATGATGATTTTTAAAAGCTATATATAGTTTATTTATATTTATGATAAATAACTAATTGGCCACAACTTATGGTTAACGTGGCTTAAAAATTGCCATTTTTATCGCAAACATAGCTAAATGCTATTTTTAAAAATACATTTACTATTTATAAATATATTGGAAATAATGATCGCATTTTTCAACAATATTTTTATGGATCATTTCATAGCTAACAATTCATTTTCACAATTTTTGATGTCTAAAAATTGAAGGGTTTTTATAATGTTAATAATAATAATAATAATAATAGTACACACAAAATATATTTTGATATAAGTCAATGATTTGTTATCAACAATGTGTGAAACAATTTTTATATAAATCTTAGTTTAATTTGACTTTTAAAAAACAACTTTTTTTACGTGAAATGCGTCAAATAAATCATAATTTAGTTGAAAAGGCATAATAAAAGCAAAAAAAAAGATTTTATACATTATTATAGATATTTTTTATGCAAATTGTATGTATTTATTAAATATCAATGTTATTTTTATAGTTGAAAATTATTTTGACATTAGAATTGTTAACTTTTTATTATGTTTTTAACATTTTTTTAAATTTTATATAATATTATAATTAAATTAAATAATTTTAATTTTTTTAATATGCAAATAAAGTTAAACAATCAATAATGTTATTATTTATTATTTTTACAAATAATAATATGATAATTATCATATATAAAATTTTTATATAAGTTTTATATTTATTATATTAATAAATATAATAAAATTATATATTCTTAATAATCTAATTGACATTAAAATGATTACAGTTTTTATAAATAAAAAATAATTTTTGAAAACAAGATAATAACATTTTATTAAAATTATTCATAAATAATTTACATTTCAGACTGAATATAATTTTAATATATGATTCATATTAAATAATCTATAATACAAATGACAATTTAAATCAATACTTTATTAATAACAATTTCATATAAATATTATTAAAAAGTATTATAAATAATATTATTAAAAATAAAAAGTTAGATATAATAAAAGTGTTTATATAATATTATAATAAAATTTTTGACGAAATATTTATATCAAAAAATTTATTATAAGTTATATTTCTTTAACGATATATTAAATATATAGAGTTAGTGTAATACAGTATTTATATATTTTATAATATAATTTATTTTTCATTATTAATATAGTTTTTATTTTTTAAAAACACATTACAGATAACAGATATATAAAATTTTATTAATTACTTTTCACATAAACTCTAGAGTCAATTTTTAATAATTAAAAAAATATAATATAATATATAAATAGCATGTGTTTGATTTTAATAATATACATTATAACAGTATATTAATATTAGGAAAACTAAAACATCAAAAAATAAAATTCAAAAATTATTTTTCCCTAATATGATTAAATGCCATAAAATCAAGAAAGTTATGCAAAAATCAATGCAATTTTGTGCTAAAAATGTTACATAAAATTATGTGAATATTTAGTAACCGACAAAATTAAAAACATCATTTGTTATATCAATATATAAAATACGATATAATACTGTACTGTATAATACATTTATACCCAATGGATAAACTAGTTGTGCCAATGCATTGAATTGATTATATCGCTATTCTAATGTACAGTATTATACAGTACAAGTATAAACTGTATATATATATAACAAAAAAATTATATTTATCATAATAATAATAATAATACAGTATTTTTACTACACATTTAATAATATGTTTGGCACCGAAAACACGTTCACTAAATTTGCGGATCATTTTCATGACCATTACGTTATAATAATAATAATACAATACAATAGCCATAACTGATAGCACTGGTAATCAGTCAGACCATTGACTATCCATTACATACTGTATACAGAATAGTATGGTATATAAAATGTCTTTTTCATTATTAAAAATGTTAGCCATTTATCAAATTGGACTTTCAGTTTAGCTTTTATTTTAATTGAATGTCCAAACATTATAGTGTTATACTGTATTATAAAATAGCATAAATGTTATATTGTTTGAAATATATATTTTTATATGTGATTATAATATAGTACTTTGTTGGCTAACAATTAATTCATAAACTCATTCATTTGCTATTTTATTATTGGGCTATATTTAGTGTAATAAATACTATGATATTATGTAATATTAATATACTTTAATAGGTTACCACCTTTTCCGGTGAATTTGAGAAAATTATTTTGTTATATGTTTATCATAATAATAATAATAATAATATATTGTATTTATTTTGAATTTTATTTATAGTTTTAATATTAAACTCTATAAAATACAATATATTATATAAAGTTTACCATTTTTATTGTCAAATAAATAATAACATAAAAATATTTTTGGAAATATAATAATTTATTAATACTGAATTATTTATTAATACATTACAATAAATGATACAATAAAATCTTTAAATTTTTTAGAAAAAGATAATAATAATAATTTATATAACAGAATGATAATTATGATATAAACTACAGTAAAATTAATATTTTATTAGTTATGATAAAAATTATGCAAACATTAGTTATAAAAATTATTTCAAATATACTATAATATTTAAACAAAAATTTTAATTAAATAAATTCATGAAATTCTCTATGAAAAAAATATTTAGTTTCAAAATAATTGTTTAATTTTGATAACAAATGTCATAATAGTTTAATAAATATTTTATTCATTTATTCTTTTAAAAAAATATTATATTTATACATTTAACTCTTAACACATTTCTATTTTTTAAATAACATTTATCACAAAAATATAACTATATTTGAATTGATGTCAACTAATTGTTATGCAAAACGTTTTGAGTCAAAACGCATCGTTGACTTTAATTTTTAAACCTAACGGTCCCTCTAATGTTGATTAGCCGTAAAAGGGCAATGAATATTGAAATGAAAAAACCATTTTACTGTATATTAAACTCTCTGCAAAATAAACGCCAATTTCATGCAAATCAACACCAAATAATAGCAACAAAAAAATAGTTGAAATAAAAGTAAGAAAAATATTTTGTTGTTTTTTATTAGAAAATAAAATTCTAGAGTATTATGAATGTCAGCAATTTTTTATCAATCAATTGTATAATGTATTTTCATATTTATCTTAATTATTTCAAAATAGGTTTCAAAAGATTTGACAAACAGTAGGAAATAAACTAATATTTAATATATAAAAATATTAATTGATTATTATTGAAATTTAATTAATAAAACCATAGTAAAGTTTAAATTGTTTAAAATATAGGTCAATAATAATAATAAATATTATTATTATTATAAACAATTTGTTTGTCAAATTATTACCAATAAATTGGTTTTAATAATGTGTTATTCAATGCAATTGCTATAATAAATCATATGAGCTCTGGGTTTGTGTCCGACTACACAATCTTCTAAAGTCACGTAACTGTCCATAAAAACTGACAATTTTTTCCTTTTATTGTTATAACACACAAACACCTTATTTAAAAAAAGTATAATTAAAAAAATATTTTTGATTTTATTATTCAATTGTTTGAATATACGCATCTCAATGTGATATTGATTTTATAAGTATATATCATTAATAAAGTCAATCAAACTAAATGTATCTTTTATTATACTGTTGTTTTGACCATAATTTAGACATAACTGTAGTCTAATGTTGTAAACTATTGGACAAAATTAGTTGACTAACAAAATGTAGATCACATAGACATACAATATATGGATCACTTATTTTGATGAATAATTCTATTAAAATGTTTGTGTTTATAGACTATATAAATATTGTTTTGGTAACCATTATATAATACATATGTATAAAATAAATAATAAATATTTTGCTTTAATATCATCCAAATGTTACATATTTGCCAGTAAATTACAAACACAATAAAATGTAATATATGTTTTAATGTGATCAAAATTTTATATAATAATTTATAGCACTATTTGTTAAATAATTTTGTCATTTATAAAAATAATAATTTTTCAAAAATAAAACAATTTGTATTACAGTATATAATGTTCATATAAAAGTTTGAGTATTAATACCTAATATTATAGTTAATTAAGTTTTTAATAATATAATATACAGTATATATATTATATATATTTAAGTTGACATTTTCAAGTTATTTAGCAAATACTTATTTCAAACTTTTAGACCCATTAACTTACAAAAAAGCTATAATATGGATAAATGTTTAACACTTATATCATAATTTATATATATATTTGATAAATCTTTAAAATTTTTCTTATTATTGATACGAAATATTATTGGTTAGAAAAAACTAAACAAAGAAAATAAAAAATACTTTCATAAAATAGGAGAAAGTTTTTAAAAAATTTATGATTTATTACAAGAGTATTATTATTAAAGAGAATTACCAATAGTTTGGGTCACTTTTGCCATAAACTTTCAAATTTATGGCCATTTCCATGAAAGCTATTTATTTGTTGCCATTCAAACTGCAAGTGCATTGAAATGGTTTTTAATAATAATAATAACAGTTCAGTAGTAATACATAATAATAATAATAATAATATAGCTAAAGTGATATTTTCAATATATACATATTAGTTTTACAGTATATTTTAATAGACAATAGTGTATTTTTGTTATTATTTTTTTTACTTTATTTTTTCGTTGTAAAAACAAACCAATTGACAGCATAGCAAAAGTGGACAATAAATTTGTTTTCGTGCTTAAGATAAATAGCCGATTACAATAAATAGACAACAACTGTATTGTATATATATATAAAGTATATACAGTATGTATGATATAACAAATAAAATTAATGACTTTGAATAAATTATAATATAAACGTATAGACAAATACTTTTTAAAATGTTTTGCATAAAAAATTGATTTATTGACCATTCAATATACAATATATTTTATATAATAAATATATTGTATATACTGAATATATATATATTATATAAATTTATAATAAAAATGATTTTTGAGGGACAGTTGTTTGTCTGGTATTTATTGGTATATTTATAGAGAATATTAGAGAAAATAAATACAAATTTCTTTGTTTATGACATAGCATTTACATGAAATTTGTTTTAGTTTTATATTTATATGTATATATTATCAATTTATATATTGCTATATACTGTATATTATTTGAAACATTAAGTAAATACTGTATATATTATTATTATTTTTACTTAAATTAAATTTTTTATTATTTTTATTAGTGTTTATAATTTCAATATTACTAAAAATAATTTTTTTGGTGTTATTTACATTACATATTTGATGTCAAATACTGTACAGTATTATATGATATTTATTTATTTTATCATATGATTAATGAAACTTATTTTCTTTTTTCAAAAATACATACCAATTATAGTAATTATATCAAAATTTAATAATCAATAATTATTATGTTTTTTATAAATAAATTTGTATTATATAATATTAGTTATTTTTTGTATCAATTAATTTTTCAAAATTATAGTATACAATAATAATAATTAATTAATACATACAATGTCTCATTATTGTAAATCGATTACTCATTTTGATAATTAATTTTTTTATTGTTTCTTCAAATATTAAAATGAATAATAAATGAGCAAAACTATTGGTTAATAAATAAATATTGTTATTATATAATAAATATAAATATCTAATAATAATAAAGTACTGAATAAATTAACTAATACTCTATATATGCCATATGTGAGGTACCATTAGATTTCAATAAACAAATCAATATAACACTCAAATTTTTTTATTGATATTATATAATATAATAAGTGATATTCCATACAATTATATAGTATTTTTTACTAACTTATTGGATTATATTTTCAAGTAATAGTATATACAATTTCATTTACAATAATATTTGTAAACTGAAAAAATTGATTAATAAGCAAATAATATTAGTATAATTAAATTTTATTTGTATTTATTTGTCTAGTAATTTATACAATATTTATCAATATTTTGTCATTAACCTATTATTATTATTATTATTGAAAAAAATAATTCTATTGATTATACAACTATAGTACTATAATATATGATTTAGTTTAGTTTTTTTTGTATATTTTTTTAAATGTCAAAATTTACAACTATAACAAATAAAAATAAATAAAATATGAAATTATAGCTAGATTTTAAAAAAACAATAATTTATATTAATATTTACAGTATATTATATTTTGCTGACTTAGAAGTAGACGTCTACAAAAAAATATACAAAAAATATACAAAAAATATACAAAAAAAATATACAAAAATATTGTCAAAAATATTGTAATACAGTATTATGTGTTAAATACAGTATTTTGTGTCCAGCAATGTATAACAATTTTTAATACTAGAAAACAAACAAAAAATGCTTTTATTTCCCGGAATATCGATTTAACATTATATAAAAAAAATATTTGGATAATATTTTATATAAAAATACAATATGTCATTTGCAGGTAATATTAAAAATGTTTTGGTAATACTGGATAATTATATGGTATATTATATTTTGAGGCAAAAATTATGCATAATTTTTTGGCTACAAAATTCAATCCCAAAAAATGTTTTTAATATAATTGAATTTATATATTAACGATGTTTTTGACGTTAATTTTAATGAATGAGTTGACACAGTGGTAGTAATAATAATAATAATAATAATTAGATTTATTTATGTAATTAACAGTAATTTCATTATACATGCGACGACTTTATGTTTTTTGCATTTTAGTTAATTATAAATATATGATGACAGGTGTCTACATTGAAGTTAATTTTAAAAACTTTTATATTAAAATTAATTTATGATTATTAAAAATATTGTTATTTAATTTTACTATTTTACTAGTTAATCTATTTTAAATTAAAAAATATTTGCTTACAAATAAATAATTACAAAATTTACATTTTAAATAAAATATTATAAATAATGATTTTAATATCATTATATTCAAATAATCTGTTTTATTTAGTATACAATGCATTGAATACATAGACAATGAATTATTATTTTACTGTAAATAAAAATAATTTAATTAAAAATAATTAAAATATATTATTTACATTTGACTTGTCATTTGTCTTAAATATTACATAATAGTTAATATAATAATTTTAATTTTGTTATAATCTAATACTAAAGTCTATTAAAATCAAATATAACATATTATGTGATGATTTTTATAAATAACTTAGTATTTTAATTCAATTAAATATTTAAAAAACTACTGTATTTTTCTCATTAAAAGACTGTGATTTATAATTCATTTTTATAATGAAAACAATTGAAAACATAATTTCTTTAAAATCTCTTTTTTTAATATAAAAGTTATGCTAATATTAATGAATGTAAGAATTATTAATTATTTTATAAAATATATTAATTTATTAAGTCTTTCTCTCTCTCTCTCTCTCTCTCTCTCTCTCTCTCTCTCTCTCTTTGTGTGTGTGTGTGTTTGTATAATATGTAAAGTATAGATTCAGAGCACATGTATGTGTGTGGTATTAGAAATAAAAATAATTTTCAAAAATTTCATTTAAAAAACCATTTTTTGAATTTATAATATTTAATGTATTCATTGAATAAACTGAAAATTTTGTATTAAAGTTAAGAGTAAATTGATTTATGTTATAATCAAAGTGTTTTACAAAACATAAAAATTTGCATAAAAATTGAAAATTAGATTTTACTTTCAAAATAATTAATAAATTTTATTTTTAGTTAATAAAAATTTATACATATAATTAGCAATTCAATAATATACTATTATTGTGAAAAATTTATATTAAAATTTTATGGTAATTATAAACTAAATAACAAAATATTTCTATAATACAGTATATTAAATTATTAATTAGTGATATATTGTTTTTAATGAATTTATAATATATATTAATATAATTTTATAATTTTGTAAGATTTTTCATATATTTTTTTAATTTTAAATAACTAGTACATATTTATTAGATATTTTCTTAATTTATTATTTTTTGAAATACATTGCTAAAATGTTGTTATATATAAATTATGATAATTTTATAAATATATATTATTAGCATTTTTATTAAGCTTTTATAGTTTGTGTACAACATTTTAATCTTTTTATTGTAAATTCAATTTTTATCATAAATTCAAGCATAAGATTATGTTATCCTTTGAAATATGGGATAAAATATAAATTTTACAAATGAAAAGTACAAATCTTATAAATATTATTTGTTTTTTGAATATATAAATAATTAATAGAATATAAATTAATATATTCTTTAAAGTTATATACTTTATATATTTGTTGCAATTTATATTAAAAGTTTTCATATTTAAAAGATTACATGTATTGTCAATTTGAACTGTTATACATAGAAAGGGTATTACTATAGTATTACTATTACTATTGTTATTATATTTTTGATTATTTTGTTTAATACCAAAACATATATATATATATATATATATATATATATATAAATATTTGATGGCATCCCTCCATTCAAACAGACACACCAACACTGACATGCAATTTGTAGGCCATAATAATCACAGCCATAATAACATCCATTATTATCACAGCATCAGACAAATGGGTGTAAAACACATCTCCTGACTATACTGTTGTTGTTGTCTTCAATTGGCATTATTTGTGATATGTTTGATGTTTTATTACCGCTAAAGAAATGGCCAACACATGTGAATACTCATAATCACAGTACAAATGTATTGATGATAAAACTGTTTCTTTACACGATTTTTATATACATTACATAAAAAACACTAAATATATATAAAACAATATATAGTATATACAGTATATATAAATTTATATATATATGATAACTGTTTAGACACGAAAAATGCATATACTATGTACTGTATTCTTACATTTAAAAAGTTTATACTTTTTATATAAAAAAAGCAATACATAAATAATAAAAAATTATTGCATTTTTCATGGAAAACACTTAAATCATAGGATTGAAATAAAAGGAGAAAAATAACAACTTTTTTTGTGTTATTATTTGTTGTGAATGCAAGTATAAAAAAATAAATAAAAAGATTTAAGTTATATTATCCAGCAATAACATAATGTTATAACAGTATCAATATAAATTTGTAGACTATTTCCGAAAATTTATCCATTAAACAGATTTACAGAAAATAAATGAAATAAAATGTCTACAAAAGTTGGAAACTAAAAATTTATTGGATAAATGTGTTAAAATTTAAGACTTTTTGGCATTAAATACATAGTAATATTTCCGTATCCAAAAAAAATTGTAATTTTTGTCAAGTGTTTGTTAGAAAATAATTTTAAAGTCAACAAAAAAAATATAATATAAAAACGTGAATTTCTAAATAAATAACAAAAAAAAATTCACAAAATTTAAATATAATGTTATAAAATTTTTTATGAAAAAATGATTATTCATTATTATTATTTTTCAATTTTTTTTTGTTGAATTAACAAAAAAAAACTTCAAATTTAATTATAAGAAATAATTTGCTTAATTTTAATTTAAGATAATATTGTCATTAATTTAATATTTAAAAAAAAGTTATTTTGTCTTTTAATTTTTGCTAGAATTGAATACTTCATTGAAACAAAAGTTTTAAAAAAATAAATATTTACAAAATGAACTTTTGATTTATCATATATTATGTAATTTTTTTCATTAACTAATTTTCATTAAAATCTAAGAGACTATCATTTAAGTGATATATTAGATATAGCGTACCACTACTGTTAACATCATAAATATCATTACAAAACATATGTTTTATTTATTTATTTTTAAGTTTTTTAAGTATATTTAAATTGATGTTTGTAAATTTAATTTTTTTATTTTGTATTATTTTTTTATTTGTATTATTATTATTATATTTATTTTTATTGCAATGCATTTCATTTATTTTAATATCTCATCAAAACACACATATGTACTGAGTTTTTATGTATGATTTATATTCATTGAGTAACAAATAAATACAAATAAAATACTTTTTTTCTGAAAAAAACACATCAAACAAAACAATAAAATTTTACTCCTTTTTTTGACTTATCCCTTAATATTTATTTAAAGCGATTTTTAAGCACACATTTCATATGAAAGTAATTTGAAATTTTTTATTTTATTTTTTTGTACAATACTTTTGTTTGTGTTTAATAACAGTATACGTAGAATACACACTAAACTAAAAAAATTTATACAAAATAGCAACAAAAATATTAAAACACACCAAAAATCATTATAAACTAAAAAATAAAATAAATTCATTTCAATTCATGAAATTTAATCACAAAAATATGTTGAAATCCGTGCCTTTTATAGTTGACGGCACCGTCAGAGCTATTACACGCTGTCGTAGCCCTATATCATACATATTTACCCGGATATCCATTGGATCTCATCTATAAGACTCTGTGCCGGGACGGCTCCCGTACACTATTGCTACTAAGGGACGGAACCGGTAAGCGCTTTATTATCAGTATATATACAGTATATCCCTTTGGAAACTGACCTTTAAATCTCTTTTACATCACATTTAATAACTTATGACTTGAAATAACACTTTTGTTTTTTTCCACTAATATTTATACTGTATTTATATCTCACTCTGATAGAGATCTTAAACGATTTGAAAAGCAACACAAAAAATAAAAATATTAATAATAATAACAATAATAACAATAATAACATTAATAATAATAGCAATAATAACAACAATAATAATAATTGCGGCAAAAAATCAGGTATTCATAAGCTTTTTTTATTATATATATATATATATAAATTTAATATATATTCATAACTACGATATGTAATAAGTTTTTTCAAGTGTTTTACCAAATATTTATGTTTTTTAATAAACATAACGTCAGTAAACTTTATTAATAGTTTTAAGGAAATCATAATAATTGAAAATTATAAGCAAATGTTTTTAATAAAATAAAATATATAAACAATTTAAATAGTTTTACTTAGAAAATTCCTATCATATCATTTTGAATAAAATATTGATAAATATTTTAATAAATATCATTTCAAATCTAAATAAAACACTGAATAAAATAAGAGTCGGTATTTTTAGTTTCATTTTGTTAATAACTATAATAATAATTTAAATAATGAGTTGGCATTTAGTAAATGCTTGTTTTATATAAAATATTGAGGAAATAACTTTAATAAATGATTTAAATTAGCGTTTTATTCAATAATTTATTAATAATTTATTTTTTAAATATTTTTATTTGATTTTTTTAAACACCTAATATTTTGTTAAATTATATATTTTACTATAAAATATTTATATGAAGGTATGTTTGTATTTTTCATAAATATATAGTACAGTAAATTTAATATAATGTCTAAAGAAATTTGTGGAATAAATGACTGTACAGTGTATATACTTTAGACATTATACTGTATTATCAAATGTGAAACTTTGCATTTTAAATGATAAATATAACTCAGATTTTAATAATGCTAACAATTAAAGTTAATTTCATTTTGTTGTTTTTGTTGATTTAAATATAAATAAATGAAAGTATTTTAAATAGATAAGCAAAATAAATGGATTTTTTAAATCAAATATTCAGTAATAATTATATATTTAATATTTAATAAAACTAAAATAAGAGCTCAAATAATCAAATACCAGTTAAATAAATCTATTATTTTTTATAATAAAAAGTTTATATAAATATATACAATATATTAAATATAAAGTTTAATAAATATTAAAATATAAAATAAAATAATGAAACAGATATCAAATGTTATTTCTAAAAAACGACAATCCTTTTAAAGTATTTAATTAATATTAAATATTTGAAGTTTTAGTGTATATAATCTTTTATAACAAAAAAAACCCTTTAATTTAATAAATGATTTTTTAAATTTATTTTGATAGAAATTTAGATAGAAATTTAACAACAACAAAAATCCATTGAAATTTAGTGATTGCATAAAAGCATTAGACAATAAAATAGTTCAAATGTAGGGTCAGTTAGCAAAAAAAGGAGGCGTCAATCGCAGTGAATGAAAAGCTTAAATAAAACTACTAACAAATAGTTTTATGTGAAACCAGTAATTATTTTAAGCACTGGTTTAGCAGTGATTTTAAAAATGACTTGAAAATTATAATTTGCTTATCATTGCGTCAAACTTATAAGTAAAATACTATACAATGACACTGTTTAGTGTCAGTACCACAACTGTGTTATTTGGTATTAAAGATCAGGGAGTCATTGAAATTGTAGGTTCGCCTACACTACTACTACTACTATTACCAAATCTACTTCTTAATGTGTTTTCAATGGTTCAAGTTTTATCCATTTATATCTTATGTATAGTTTAGTCTATATATATATATATATAGATATAGATCTGGTCAGTTATAACTTATAGTATATGAGAGTTGCCTAAAGTTAAACTTAACCTAAAAGTTATGTTTAAACACTACATCTGGCAATTGTTATAACCATATATACGATATTAAAGATTCGGGTTTAGAGTCGATTAATGATAGAGCGGTCGCAACCAAACTATCATACCATAACCCAAACCATAGTCCATACCATACTAACAATAGGTCATACCATTAGTGTTGTTGTTGTTGATCTGTTATCGATAATATATCAAATAACTAAAATAAAAGTGATTCATGAGCGCCCAAAAAAATATATACCGTAAATCAAATTATAAAACAATGGTTATTAACATACTCAGACCATAATGTAATAGTGTATAGTATAGACTCACTAAAATGTAACTAACCTTTGAAAATGATTTTTTTTAGTCTAAACTTAATGAGTGAGTAACTCATTAAAAGTGATTCACGAAATCAATTGCAAAGTTATTGTAGAAATAAATTAAGATTTTTTTTGTATTAGTTTTTTGTTTCGCTGTGTTTTTCATCACATTTCTCTTTGGATTCTTAACGATAGGCTAACAGCGCATAAATTATATATGTTTTTCCTTATAGTTAAAGCTATGTTTTGTTATATAACATCTAATATAATGACTGCATATAATAATAATAATAATTTTTATAAAGATATTGTATAGTAAGTCGTAAAAATGTTGTAATATCATATACAGCATAAATATATCATATATATATATATATATATTGTACATGAAGTATATGTTAAAGTGTTTTATTAAAATCTTAAATTAAATAATAAAAAAAATCTCATTATTTTAAAATAGCCGTCGGGCGAGTCCGTCAATAATCATATTTTACTTACAGTATATATTTGTTTTAACTTTTTATTATATACGTGTACCAACTATTACATAATTTGCCTTTCATGATCTTGGGTTAATTTTAGCATTATATTCATTAAATTTATTTTAATAATTATAATAATAATACTAATAATAATTTTTATTAGAGATTAAATCAATAACATATTAATTAAAAATTATTTAACAATTAAAATAACTAAAAAAGATAAGTTTTAAATGTCCTTATCTCGTTATGTCTATATAATATATAAGTATATTCAGTATATATTAATATATATATATATATAAATAGCTATAAAACATGTCATAATATGTAATAGTTATGATACTAAATATTGAGTACTATTCTTGAAGGCATAAAATAGTAAAATATTTTTTTTAAGTATTTACATCAAAAATATCTTCAATATTATTGTATTAATCATAATATTTTAAAGTTTTTTTTATTTAAATTTGCTGCCAATTTATTAATAAAAATTGATATTTTATTTAATATACAGTATAGAAATATTTTATTTCAAAAGTTATTTCTTATTTTACAAAATTTTATTTTAAAAATTGATATTTCGTGTTACATAAAACAGATAAATACAATATATACTATTATATCATACAAATGTTTGATTTATAACTGTTTTATACATTATAAATTAAATATTATACAATTTAGTCAATAATATATCTATTGAGTTAATAATAAATACAGTATATTGTAGTTATTTTGTATTTGATATAAATTTATGATGGGTTACACACATTGTATATTTAGTTAGTTAGTCTATGAACTATCTGTGCTCTGAGATTGTTTAGTGCAAAAAAAATTAAGTTATGTTATTTTTATTTAATATAAAAAAAGTTAAAAAACAAAAATGTTAAATTTATTATTTGATCAATAACAATTGGATAATACTTGTAATCATCAATTGTTGGTCTCTCTCTCTCTTTTTTTCTCTCTCTCTCTCTCTCTCTCTCTTACTCACTCACTCACTCACCCACTGGTTTTGGTAACAAATAATTGAATTAACTAATAAAAAGTTATAAACAAAAATTATTTATTATTTAAAAATGAATTCGAATTTAATTATTTGGAGACTTTTTTTTATAAAAAAAATAAGACACGACTTTTTTAATAATAATAACACAAATAGTATTAAATGAAAATTAATTATAAAATTAAAGTTTTTTTTTTAATTTTCTAAGTTTGCCGTTTCGGCAGTCGATCACGATTTCAATAATACCAACGTTAGGCTGATATTTATATAATTATAAATCCGTATAATAATCATAATTTAGTCGATGCTTTAAAATGTCATTTATTTGTTTTTATTTTTGTTGAAAATTATTATATACAAACTAACTATTAAATTAAAAACAATAAAAAATAATATAATAATTTTTAAAATGGTTTATGTATTTATTTTTTTTTAAATTTTGTTTTATGATTGCAAACACATTATTATAATTATTAGTGTTATTATAACAAACCGGGATATAATAGCTAAGAAAAACTTTTTATTATATATTATTATTTATTATTAAAAAATAACTCTTTGAGAAAATGATAATATCATCACTACATTTACAGCTACATTATATTAAAAATAAATAAATAAATAAAATAAATAAAAACGTTTCTATAACTAAATTACTAAAACTAATAATTTTGTCTAACTATACATTAAACAAAATGTTTATACACTACACTACATTTAACACAATGTAAATAAAATAAAATTAAAGAAAAATAAATAAAATTTAGTAACATTTGTTGGTAAAAAACAATTTTTCAAATCTATGGTTTTTGCACAAAAAAAACTAAAACTAAAACATTTGAAATTAATTGCAAATACTTTACGATAATTATTTTTTAGTTGTAATAATATTTTTAATTGATTACATTATTATTATTTTATTGTTATAAATATATCAGTTGTTGATAATAATGCCGTCAATAAAACAAGCGGACAAAACACAGGCGATAGTGTCCAGTCTCCCGACGAAAACGATGTTACAGACAGTGGATTTGGCGGTAAGTCTGGCGACGACCCGAACGTCATGTCTATAAGCAGTCCGTCGTCGTCCTCGAGTCCGGACGAGTTGCCCAATAATGTTAGCGATAGTCCATTGATGACCACCGCTAATGACGAGACCATTGATAACGCATCGGTAGTGTCTGGCGATGGCTATCAAAGCGACAATTGGTCGGTGTCTTCGTTCAGACAGCACAGGTATGTTATACTATCTCTTATTTTTCTGTTATTTATTTTTTGTTTGTTTGTTGTCTAAACATTTTCTTCTAACAAAATATAATACTATATGATATCTCTTGTGTGTACTGTATATACAGTATATAAATTATATATATATATATATATATATAAACAAAAGCCATTTGTATTTGACCTGAATTTTTGCCGATAAAAGTCATTACTTTTTATGTGTACATTAAATGACTTTTCATTATAGAAAGTACTAAACACATACACAAACAGATATTTAGTGGTCAAAAAAAATATTGTTTTGTAAAAGTGATAAAAAGGTATGATATATATACTGTATATATACAATATATATGCAATGGAAGTAATGAAAGACATTAAACAACAACAAAAAACTGACCCGAAATTGCAATGTTTCAAACATATACCGTATACACTATATTATTATATAGAGGATTAGTACTCATTTTTATCTAACTGTTCAAAACATAACAAAGCAATCATTCAAATTGTCATATTTTTCAGTTGAATTGTGAATAAAATTGATCTTATGTTTAAATAAAGTTAATTTTTATATTATTATAGTATTATCGTTGTATTTCGATAGTTGTTTTACAAGTTTTATTATATATTTTATTAATAAGTTTTTTAAATATATATGTTAATATAATATAATATAATATATATATATAATAAATATAATACAAAAGTTTAATTCGAATAAATCGATAAATTATTTAAATCAACAAATTTTCTAATATTAAAAAAAATATCCGAGTATTTTGTGTTGAGTTTTTATAGCTTTACACAACTAATCCTTTAAAGATTTATATTGTAAATTGAATATTGATTTTAATGAATTTAAAACAGTTTTGTGAACCAAACAAAACAAAAAATAAAGATGTGATTAAACGGATTCAAAAAAAAAAAGTTTTTTTTATTATACAATGTATTTGTATTTTATTTTTTTTTATTATAAAAAGTATATTTTTTAAACTATGGATTATATTTTTAAAGTTTTTTTTGTGTATTTGTATTTTATTAATCTAAATTTAAATAGATTTTTGTTTAACTTATATCATATACAGTATATATCTTAAATATTTTTTATTTATTTTGATGTTACCATAAGTTTGTGTGATACTAATCTCTCTTTTTTCTTTTTTTTATACACTTGAATTCATGGAAATATTTTATATTATATTATACAATATCACATAAAAAGTTGTATATTTAAAATTCATGTCCGTATCAGCAAAAAATAAATAAATAAAATACTGTATAGATATGGTATATAACTGTTTTTTTCGGGAGTAGTCGTATTACACATTTTATGGCTAAACTCATTTGCCTATATTATAATATATAGTTTATACTGTATTCATGTGTATTGTAAATTGAAAATATATTACATTTTTTGTTGTTTTTTTTGTTGTTGTCATTTTTTTATATTTTATATATATTTAAAATCACGATTTATATGCTTATATTTAATATTTGTAACTTATATAATACAGTATGCAATACTTTAACTTATATACAGTAGTATAATATAAATTTATATCATATATACTTTACAGAATATAAATTTATATATATATGAAACTTGGATAATATTGTTAATTCATGATTAAGTATATGAAATATATTAAATATTAATTAGTGTATTTTCTCATATCAGTTAATAATTTATTAATATAAAGAGAGATTACTTATTTTTATATTATTATTATCATAAGAAACTTAATTTAATTCAGGATTATATTGAAATTTGTCTCTCAATTCATTGTCAACATTATTAAAATCTTAATACTTGATCTCTTATATTTATGATAATTTATAATATTTAATAATTTATATAATTTTTTTTGCTACACTGCATGATGTTAACTACATTACTATTATAGTTATGCTAATAATAATAATAATAATAATATGACATAACTGTCGTGTCTTTATTGTTATGACAGAACATTGAGATTAATAATTTATATATAATATTAATATAATCATAATATACTACTTGTGTTTTCTTATATGTTATAGATTGTCTGACAAATAATGTTTTCAAGATATAAGAATATTTTATATATTATAATATTTAAGTATAAATTATGAATTAATTGAATTTTTTTTTATAATACATATTGTATTTTATTTTATTAAAGTAAGTAATAGATTAGTAAATTATAGTTTATTCAAATAAAAGTAATTATCATATTGAAAGTTAAACTGTATATGTATTTATGGAGTAGTAAAAAAAACTTTGAGTGGATTTAAATAAAATAGTTATATCATTGATATTGATTGATATTATTATTATTGAATCTTTCAAAATTGTATTATTTATATGTTATCCAGTATACTCAAATAATTTAATTCTAGAAATATACAGTATTTCGTATAATTTGAATTTCAATGTGTCTTATATTAAAGCATTTTAAGTATGTTATCAATAAATATTCATTGAAAAACAAAAATTTAGTGTGTAGTCTATATGTACTGTGTGTGTGTGAGTTTGTATGACTTTGTGTTTGTTTGTTTGTTGTCTTAAATGTCGATACTTTTTCATAACTAAAGCGTAAGTCTATACTCTAAGGCAAACAAACAATTGATAGCTTAAGAGCCGTGTCTTAAAGTCTACTTATGTTAGACTCTATTATATGACTTTCCTTACGATACGATCGATAATCTTTGCCGGGAATTGTGACAATCAATAAAAAAATTTACTTTAATTCTATAGAAATTTATTTCAAATAACATGAAATATTTATTTATACTGTTTAGGTATATGTAATTATACTAACATTTTATATTTTGGATATATTTATATCATTATCATATTTATTTAATATTTAAAATTTTTTTATTTGCATTTATTTGGTTTAAAATATATTGATAGTATATAAGTCAATATAATATTAATATTATTATTAATTTGATAGACACAAAACTAAATATAATTAAATGTTACACTGAATTAATAAAGCAATTAACAATATTTTTTTCAATAATATAGATCTGGTATTGACACTAGAAATATGAAAAAATATTATAGATAGTAATTTATAATTATATTATTTAAAATAATTTTTAAATAATACGAATTTATAAAAAATTTTCAGTTTTACAATACAGTTAATGAAACTAATTGTTTATAAAATAGCATAATAATTATATTAAAAAAAAAACAAAAATAAATTTATGAATTATAAAGTGTGCAAAATTTGTGTTAAGCATATAATATATTTAAAAAGTTATTTTATTTTTTCATATTGTTTTTTGTTGAGGTCTTTTCAAATAACTTCGTTGGACTTATAATTTGCATAAAATATTAAATTTATTTTTTGAAAAAAAATCAGTTAATTTCGATATTTTGTTTTGTTTTGGTTATTATTAAAAAAAACTTTTTCTTATAAATCAATATATACTTATAATATGATATAATTTATATTTATGATATTGCAGTATTATATTTTTATTATTATTTTCAAAGAAAATAAAAATAAAAATCACAAATAATTTATATTTAGATTATTGTAAAACAATTTATTATATAATTTAGTGTGTGTTCACCATTATTACAAAAAAATATAATAATACTACAGTATATAGTGTATAATACAAAATATTAAGTATAAAAATATTTTTTATTATTTATAAATTTTGATTGATAATCTTAACCTTTGCTATTTATAATAGTTTGTTTATTGCAAACTATGCGCATAAAATCAATTTATTATCATTATTATTAAACAGTATTATTATACGTATAGTTAAAATTGATTATTAATTAATGGAGTCATATGAGAGTTATTATTAAATATGCAAATCAATATTAATTTAAGGGGTATTCAACATAATGTTGTGAATAATATAATAGTTAGGTCTCTCTCTCATGAGTTTTGAGAATTTTTGTATTTCATATCAAAATATTTTTGATAACACTATATATTATAAATAAAAGAGAAATATTATTATTTTTTATTTTTTAAAAAATCATTTTTAATAAAAAAATTTTGAAAATTGGATCAATTATTGATCGTTTATTTTTTTATTTATTATTACAATAGATTAAAGTTTTTTTTTAATGAGTACTATACTGTAGTATATTGTAGTTAGGAAGTAATATATTTATTTACAGTATTTATTAAATTATATTTAAGTTATCTTTAAATTAAATATTTATAGTAGTTATGTTAACAAAGTTATAGTCTAATTATTTAATTAGTATTATAAATCAATTATTAATATAGAAAGTTAAATACAATAAGATAGTCAATTCATATTATTTTCATATTATTTGAATTAACATTTGTTGACACAGTTTGTTGTGACAGTGTTTTTGATTTACTATTATCAATGTTTGTCTTCGGACTGTTAGTTTTTGGAGATGTTTTTACACCAATTATATCAACTTTGACAGGACTGGGATTGTATCCCTCTTCCATACGACAGATAACCACTTTGTTTTCTAACTGTCCTTTAGATACCTTAGTCCTATCGTCTACCGGATCTCGTTTTGGACTAACGGGCGATATATTATAATTATTATATGGTTTATAGCATGCATAATATATAAATACTATCTAAAAAATTTAAATTTATCATCAATTATACAGTCAATTAGTTTAAATCATAATTTCAATTCATTCAAAATGTATTCTTACTAAACAAACTAATATAAATGTAATACTACATAATAAGCATATGTAGATTAGCTCCATGTGTGCGGCAATATATATATACAGTATATATATATATAGATTTCAAGTTTTGCTTAGTTTTTTGATTAGTTGAAGACAAATAGTTATCATCGCTATGTTATCTCTCTCTCTCTCTCTCTCTCTCTCTCTCTCTCTCTCTCTCTCTCTCTCTCTCTCTCTCTCTGTCTGTCTGTCTGTGTGTGTGTTTTATCCAAACAGACAATCAGTAAATTGAGTGAAAAAAATTTAAATATAAAAATCATTATTGCATTGCATTTGCAAAACATACTACAAAATAAAAACACGAGACATGTTTTGAGAATTTTTTTTCTAAATATACAGTATTTATACAATACTATCAAAATTCAATTGTTTGATAGCGTTATGTAAAAAAAATTTTCTCAAACAATCATTTGAAATAAATGTTGAATAACTACATTAATAAAAACGCAAAAACAACTTATAAAAATTTATTACTTAGTAAACAGTAGTTATACATCTATAAAATATTTACATTAAACAAAAATATAAAAAATAAGTTTATTTTTGTTTAATTTATTGATACAAAAAACACTTAGTCATTTTTATGTCTATTTAATAAATTATTGAAAATTGTAAATATTATGTAGATACTTTTTTTTAAATAGTTTTAAAGTAAACAAAAAATATTAAAAATAAATATTTTTTAATAACAGTAATAAATTTAAGTAAATAATCAAAAAAAAAATCTCGTCTCTATAAGACAACGATAAAACAGAAATTTAAGTAAATATTAAAATAAAATATTTAATAATAATTAGCGGAAATTTTTTTTAGTCTCAAAATCTTTTGTGAGTTAAGCGATGCTTTCGCATGACTTCCAAGTCATCGAAACGTTGAGAACAGTGGTCGCACTTAAAGGCCAACCATTTGCTATATTTCCTAACACCTCCTTCTGACTGATCCTCTATTTTGACTCTTACTTTCTTTCCGATATCGCCAACACTATTACCATCATATGAACTGTCATTTTCATCAGACTGTCTATCAATCTGTTTGTCAATAAATAACTTTGATTTCTCATTGTTATTGTTATTATTATTATAAAATAGATTCAGATTCTGTTGGTTACGACTCTTGAGTAGTTTGAGTGCTTCCGGTTTCATCGACTGTTTCTTATCGTTAATTAGAAAATGTCTGCATTTGATGTGCGCTATGAGTCCCTGAATTAGTTCACTAATAAAGTCACAGAAACGGCATTTATAGATCTCGTGACCGTCGGCTACAATCTTTTGGCCATAAGTATCAAACTGACCGATGATATCAATAGAATTGGGCGCCAATTTGTTACCGTAGAGATCAGTCTGTTGCCGATAGGGACAGACATGCGAATGAATGTGTCGTTTAATGGTATTGTGATTGGATGTCGTATATTGACAATCACTGTAGTAACTGCATCGGTAAAACTTGATATCATCTATGAGAATATGCTCCCGATAGGTGTTAATATTGCGATTACCACATGCGGTGTCCATATTGCGGCCATTGCCAAACCCGAAGCCGCACAAGTGATTCATTTTGTGGATACGCAATGAATTGGGATTGAAATAGGATTTGTCGCACCCGTCGATATCACAGCGAAACACATACCGACGCAAATGGCGACCATTCAAGTGGACAGCGATACGACTCGACGCTCGGGGACCGTATGTCTTATGACCGCAAATATTACACACGCATTGTTTGACGCCAAGAAACACGCATTTTGTGGCCAAATCTTTAATCAATTTAAACGATTGATATCCGCGACCATTGACCAGAGCGTTGTTGTTGTTTTTTAACGATTGGTACTGTTTCGGTGTTGACAACTTATCGTCAATGGCCAGTGGCCACTTAGTGTTCTCGTTGTTCAGATCTATAAACGGCGGTAAATCTAACGGTTTATTTATGTCGATGTTGTTGTTGTTGTTGTCATGATTGTCGATCGGTTCCTGTTTGATAGCAATGGCTGAATAATATTTTTCATTTAATGTCACCTTTTTTTCGATCAAAATTGTTTGTCGAATCCGGTGTTGTCGGCGATGAAAATCCAACTCTAGTTTTGTGCGAAATTGACGGCGACAACCATTTTGGCGACATTTGTGGACAATATTGCCAATCATTGATGTGTTGATAGTCTTGAAATGTGCAAAACGGGCGGCCAATGACTGAACCGTCAACCGATTGCCGCCGTCGACGGCGTGTTGGCGATCAAAGTGTCGCTGAAGTTGAGGTCGAGTGCGGAAGTGTTGGTGACAGTTATATTGTGAACATTTGTAGGCCACTTGTCCACTGTTAGTGATGATCCGTATGAACATCATATTAAGTGTTTCGGGTCAGTGATGGTCACTCTAATCGATGGTCACAATCGGTTTGACACAACTTATTACCGTTTCTTTTGTTACATCAATGCTATCCATGTATTTGAATGTATAATGAGTTCAATGATTGACAGATATTCAAAGCTAACAATCAAACAGACGATTGCATTGATTATTACACACAAAGGCTTTACACTACAAGTTGTCAATGAAATCCATATAAAATACAATACAGTATACCATATATGATGACCAAACAGTTATTCAGTTATTGACCAAACATTGTATTATAATTTTAGTTATAAAAAGAGTATAAAATGTATGATCAATGCTATTGTCAATACTATATAAGTGTTTTAATGTTTGATTCAATAAATATATTGACAGATACTTTAAATGTCATAAAATATTTACTATTATTGAACAACAATATACTGTATATATATATTAGTTGTTAATTAAATTAATAACTAATTATTATAAGTTATATGAAAATACTAAAGCATTTGGTGATCATAGTATTAGCATTAGAGACACAAAACATAGATAGAAAAAAATTTCAAATTTTTATTCAATAGAATTTTCAATACATTTTTGATTCGTATATTTATAGGTCCTATAAATAGAGAGAGAGATTAACGATATTATTGTATTAGAATTATAATAGAATTATTCGATTATTTATTAAGATTTAAATTAATTAATAGATTAATCGGTTTATTATTAATACAGTAGTAATAATAAAATATAATAATAGTAAACATGTTTTCAATTTATTGTATATAAAATTATTCTATGATTAATAACTTTTGTTGAAAATGTTTTATATGACTAATAATATAATGATTTCAAAGTTTGAATGAAATGCGATATTAATTGCTATTTAACTTATTGTCTATTAATGACTAAAAATATGTACAGTATTTATATTAAACTATTATTTTTTAAAATTTATATAATTATAATTAAATATATAGAAAAACTTTTGAAAATTATTATCTATTTAAATAAATATCAAATAAATATTTACATAAATATATATTTTTTATATATAAAATTGCATACAATTTGAATAATACAATTAAGTATTAAATTATTTTAATAATTAGTTTGTATAAGTTATCAAAATAGAAAATTGCAACAAAAAAATGATAATAAATATTAGTGTGTATTACATGATTACTAGATTTATTACACAAACAATATTTACTAAAATAATTTCTATAAAACTTCTTAAAAAAGTAATTAAAACTTTAGACATAAAAAGTTATTTTTAAAATAGTGTTTTTCAAAAAATTAATATATATATTATAGAAAAATTATTAATAATTATTATCACTTTATAAAACATAAGTTAAGTTTTACGGCATTTACTCATTTGACGCACTAATAGATTAAAAACTAATTGTATTTTTTTATTAAATCATTTTATTTTTAATATAAAATTGTATTACAATTTTAGTTATTATTGCAATCGTGAAACACATGTATATCTAAGTATAAAATGTAGGGTCAGTGTTGACCCTTATATAGGGATTATTGTTAAATTTTAGTGCAATATTTCTATATAAATATTTCAAATATAAAGTATCTATACTTTACAACTTTAATAAAAACACATTTGCTAATATAAAAAATAACCATGGCCTGTTAACATTTTGTTAGACTATTAATTTTAATATAATATAACAGTTATATTATAACTTATCATTTTTATCATATGCTATTATAGTACTATAACTACTTGTATTTATGGTATTTATACTGTAGTTATTACAGGTATAAACAAAAAAAGATGCATTGAAAAAAATAATTGAAAATTTGCACTTTTATATTATACTATATATATATATATATATTGATAGATACCGTTCCATAAATGACATCCTAAACGACTATTTGGTGACCACTACACGGCCTATAAGCACAACTGATGGCTATATCAGCGACAATAATAATAATAATAATAATAATACTATTAATAGCAATAATAACAATAATGTTATTCATTGTAATCGCTATACGAGTCGGAGTCGACCGCAGTCTAGGAGTTCCCAAAATAAAGACTTTCTCCACAATAATAATATTAATATCCATAATAAGCACAACAACTCTATTAGCAGTATTACCGATATATTTAACGATGACTTTGATGATGATTATGATGAGCACAGGTATGTGATTGGCAGTCATAATGAGTCTAACAAATATTTTTAGATCATTTGTATTAATATATGATATATTTTATGATAGTATGAAACTAACATTAGATAAAAATACTGTATAATATTTTATATTTATATAATATATCAAATGCATCGATATTATTATTATTATTATTATTATTATTAATTGATAGCAAATTAATAATTATATTAATCTTTTTAGTGTAATGAGAAAAAAATGAAATGAAAACCAATTAATTTATTGTGAAATTTATTATTTTTTAAGATTTTATATTTTTTTCTGGTAATAAATAATATATAATACAATTTTTTTGAAAAATAAAAAATATTTCTGAAAAAATTCTTTGATTTTACAGTATGAATGAAGAGGAAGACGAAAGGGAAGAGTTTGTGAAAGGAATGGAAACATTCCTCAGGGGTGTAGTCCAGAGGCGCAATCAAATGCGCGATATTGCCAACAATGGCGCCGACATCGGCGGCACCGGTATTACATCGACACAGTTGGGCATCGAGTACAGGCTTATCGGTTGCGTTACGTTTTACAAAAGCTATCGGTATGTGAATATGACTCCCGTTAACAAAGTATAGTTTTATGTGTATTAAGTTATATTATAGCATAGTATTTACAGTTATGTAATTTATTGGTCAAACATCTCCACTTTTTTATCTCCTTTTCCCTCTTTTAACAAATTTTAAGCTATACTGTGTGAGTGTATGTATTAAGCCATTAAATGATGGATCTTAGGGCGAAACCCAAGTTATGTAACACATTTAGCCATTAATTTGTTGATCATCTCTGCCATTGAAGTATAGTTAAGTCTTAATCACAAATTATGCCCAATTTTATGAGTTGTTTTTTAAATTAAGATTTTATTATATTTAGCATCAGTTTAAACAAAAATCAACTTAAATATGATAATAAAAATTTTCTTAATCATGAAAATGCAAAAAAATCTTATCTATAATAAAATAATAATTTGTATTACGAAAGAAATTATCATTTTTTAAAAGTATATCTCTTTTTATTGCTTTTTTAATTATCAAAATCTAATTTATTTGTTTTAACACAAACGAATAGAATTTTTATTTTTGTATAAATTAGTAATAATTTGAAATTATTTAGTTTTAATATATTTTTTATATTAGTATTTTTGTTTAAGACATATCTTTTAAATTAATATATATAATAAAAATATATAAAATTATAAATTAAGTCAACTTATTTAAAGTGCTCTTTTTATAACAGAATATAAGCCTTTCATTAAAATCAAATCAATTGATTTATCGGTTAATTTTGAAATTATATGCCATAAGGCTATAACTTATAATTATTTAATACATTTTTTCCGTTACATAAAAGATATATAATTTTTCTGCTAAATTATAATCTAATAATTCATTAGTAATATATGAATAAAATGTACGAATAGTGTAATACATCGCAAACAACAACAAAAAAACAAAAATTGATTGATTTTTTACATAAAAATTTTGCAAAAATGTTATATAATTTTTAAGTACAAAAACAACCGAAATTTTGTTTGAGAAAATATAATAAAAAATTGTTATTCAATCTCATACTTGAAATGAATTATTAATGCCATTAATATTTAATAAGTTGTTTTTGTTTAGAGAGAAAAATTTATGCAATTTTTTATATATAGAAAATCATTTTTTGGTATTTTTATTTCCAATTTATTTTAATATTTTTATTATTTGCAATAACTATAGTTATTTTTCTGGTATTTTCCTATTTTTATTATCTAAAAAAATAAATCATGTTTAGGTACACGAAGATTGGTTGAAAATAAATGTTTCACTATTTTGTTATCAAATTATTTGAAATCTTTACTATATATTCAGTGAATAATTTTTTTTTGTATATATTTTTAGTCTATCAATAGGAGGAGTATATCACATTTTTTACATTAATTAACATTGTTTAGTTTGATTGAATTAGCTTGTTTTTGTTGTTATCTTAATTAATATCTCAACATTTTATAGATTAGTATAGGTTATTGCTTAATTTTTAAATATATATATATTATGCCTACATTTTATTTTTTTTAATAAACTTATTAAAAATACAATTTGTAGAGAAAAAAGTTTGTTAATATATAATAGTAAATATTTTGGCATTTAATAAAATGCACTAAATTAATAGTAAATAATTGTATATATTATACAGTATATAATATAATACTAAAAGTTCACTTAATAAATATGTTATTTATTTAATTTACTAAAAATTTAAAATTATAATTTTTGGATATCAAAATGCATAAAATATTTATAATTTAATTGGCATAATATCCAGTTTAAAAAAGGACTGACATGTTATGTACAGTTTTTACATAAAACTTGTATCATATAAATGAAAGAAGAGTCTGATTTTGGTTTCCCTTCAAAAAAAAATTATATAAATATTTTGTTTATAATAAATTGAAAACATTTTTATTAATTCTTTTCCAATAATATATATATTAAATATTAACCCAAAACTTTTTTGAAACAAAAAACACCCGGGGTATATATTTTTATTATTTATATATATGTTTGACAAAATTTTCCAGCGTTACATGTTTTGAATTATAAAGGTTACATACTATTAATAGTTTAAAAATATGTTTAATAATATACACATGTATTTAATGTTTTTCTAAATTATAATAATAATAATGATAATCATATGATATTCAAAATTAATGGTTTGCCAGTCATAGCCGTTAAAATTGATATATAATTAAGGAATATATTTATTATAAACTATATTTCATTTCAATTTTTTTTCAATATATATATATTTCAGGTCTCCCGGTGTTAAAGTAGTATGCATTCCGTTTATAGCTGTGCGCACCCGTTATAGGAGGTGTGGGATCGGGAGGTTTCTACTGAAAGTAAGCTAATATTAATAATAATTAATTAATTTTTTCTCTGCTATATTTATCTTTAATATTTAAAATGTTAATTAATGTGAATTTTTTAAATAAAAAGCCTTAATTTAATAATAATCGTTAATGTTTTGCCTCTTTTTTAATGGCATTCCTCTCTTTCTATGTTTGCATAACTAATTGTAGCGTTTGAAGCGTCCCTCACAAGTGGGTCCATACGATGCACTTGTATTACAGGCCGACGTCGACAGTATTGAGTTCTTCCGTAAAAACGATTTCACTGACGATATAATACTCAACAGTCGCTTCCGTGAGTCCATACTCGACGACAATGGGCGAGAAGTGTTGCCCCGTTCACTGGCCTACGGTCATCGGGAGCTAATGTGCTATTTGCCGCCTTTCGATGGCCACTATCCGCCGATACCGGGTACTACTGAATGGAACCGTCAGGAAGTTATGACAGCCATAGACGATGAGGTGGAGCGTTGGCGTGATAAGAGTCTCGAGGCATACCAGTCCCAGTGGACATGTATTGCTAGACTGCAACAGGAAATTGTTAAATTGAGATCATTGTTGAAAAAACAGGAGTCAGGTATTCATAGGTTGCGCAAAGAGAACCTCAACTTACAGAAAATGCTTTTGCAAAGTAAGGAACCGCTTATTAGTTTTGATGCTTATTATCTAACTGTACTCATAAAATGTGAACATCCCTTTCCCTATAAATATGCATAACATGTTACCAGTTACAAGCATACTACTTATACTCTACATATAATAATATATATAAATAATTTGATTAAACTCAACACACTTTATAATGTTTTATATCTATATATTTTTATTGACATTTATAAATATCAGGTGAAACCCAGTCAACATTGGCATTGATCGAGGCATGGAAAAAGGAAACGGCTAATTATGGCTGAACTCATTGATGACAGATACCTGTTATATATATTAACAGTAAATAAGTGATGAAAATAAGATAAAGAGAGAGAGAGAGAGAGAGAGAGAGAGAGAGAGAGAGAGAGAGATCTTGACAATGATTACAATCTCTACTAAATTATTAACTTTGAAATCAACCCTTAATTTGTATTATCACTAGTTGTTAGATATATACAAATATATAAAATATATACTACAGATGTTTTATTATGTATAATGCTATAAAGTTTGTATAGCAGTAAATATATAAAGTTATTTATAAGTTTAGAGTTTATATAAAGATTAATAAATTATTAATATTATCATAAAAATTTAATTATTTGTTAACATAAGAGAACAATAGTTAATTTTTAGTTTGAGTATATGTAAACAATTTTATCTAATAAATGTTTATTTTTATTTAAATATTTTTTTTAATTTTAAAAATATATGTTTAAAGAGTTTTATAAAAACAAAGAAATTAGATGTTATGTATGACTGAAAAAGAGTGATATATTTTATAAAACTTTATTGTTAGACATTATATTACTGTAGAGTTTAGTTTTTATAAAATTATAATAATAATAAATAAATAGATTTTTAAGTAAATCTATGAAAATTATGTTTACTATAGATATTACAATAAAATTATTAAAAAATACAGTATATTGTGTATGAAACAAGTTTTAATTATAATTGATTTGTGTGTGCAATTTGTGAAACTATTACAAAGATTAATCAATATATTTGATATTAGATTTATTTATAATAAACTTACCATAACCATTTAAGTGTTTAAAATAAATAAAATTTAAATATGTGAATTTATATTAGTGTTATATGTATAAAAACATTAAATATAAATAAAATTTGAATTGATATATCAATTTTTTCCGATCAATTATCAATTATTTGTCTTGAATTTATTTATTTTTAAAAAATTATATATAAAGCAATAATTAAACTATAAAGTTTATCTTTATATAAAATTTATTTAAATCTGTTAAGTATTAATTTTTTATACACTTTATATTTATTTTTTAATTTAAAAAAACTTGTTATTCCAATTGATTGTCAGATATGATTATTTATTTAACAAAAAAAAGTGTTTTTAAACAAGTTCATTTTTGTGATAATAAAAATCATATATTATTTCTTTATCTAATCAAACATTTATGCTATCGATTTGTTGGTCAAACTTTAATTGTAAGTATTAGTTATATTTAATGGTAAAATTTTATTAAGTTTAATACGAGTGATATAATATTATATTAATTATCAATAATATATAATATAAAGAAAAAATTAAAATAAGTTTTATTCAATAATGTATGTTATATTCAAAAGTAATTACATGTACTTTAATTGCATAGCTTTATAACAATATAAACTGGTTATAATATTAATACTTTATAAATCAAGTGTCAATTATTTAAATACTTAGTTTAATTTATCTATTGGTTATTATTTAACACTATTATAATAACATTGTATTTTGTTTTTATGGCAATAAATATTGAATCTCATTAAATAATAAGTATTTAATACAATAAAGAATCAATAAATTGCTTAATTAATGATTGAAATAAAAAAAACAATATAATTCGTAATTTATATTTAAATAATTTTTTGTGTTAATTATAAGATATTAAAAAATAAAAGTAATTTAAAAATATAAAATAAATATATTTATTATATTACAGTATTAACAATCTTATAGTGTTTCGGATATTAATGCAATAAATGATTTGTGTTATCTTAAAAACATATTTGGATAACATAGTAACATAAGTTATGTAATTGATTGTGAAATCTTATTTCTTATATATTAAATATGATATTGTGGGACCGAGTGTGGTGCGTATCGCGTGCGTGGCGAGCGGACGGCCAGCGGCTAGCGGTGCGGACGACGGGAGCGGAGCACTGGTCGTAAACCGGCGAAAGAGATAGACTTTTTTCTTTCTAAACACTTTATTTTATTTTTCAAAAACTGCTTTTGTGTGTCACACGTGGCATCTAAAGTGAGTGTTGGGCAGTGCAATGTGCACTGCCCTTAAGTATGGGTCAGTTGACCTACATTCCTGAGTAGATGGGTTTTTATGACCCATTCAACTCAGGATTGTTGGCGCCGCGATTCTCAGAATCAGGCGGCTGCCTCACTCCCCCGGCGTTATTGGTTTCAACTCTCGGGTGAAACCGAAGAAGTTGGGAAGCGTGGGCTGTAGCCTCGTACTCAGGTATCGCGGCTAGTCCAAGAAGATACGTCTCTGGTCCCAACCGACGGCGTATAATGTACGGGCCAGTGTTTGCCGGGGAAAGTTTGTGCCGACTGGGATGATGAGTTGCCAGTCGACGCACCACCAAATCCCCGTCCTTGAAGTCAGACGGGACGTGATGAGCGTCGTGATGTCGTTTCCGTGCCGATTTACGCGCGTCGGAGCGGCATACGGCCAAATCACGAGCGATCTCCGTTTCTGTTTGGTCAGCAGAAGTGTCGCCAGGCTGCCCAAATTGGAGAAATCGCGGAGTAAAGCCTGTAGCGGAATGAGGTGTCCGGTTGTACGTGTCGACGACGCGTGTCAATAAGGTTGACCAACGCAGTTTAGGGTTGTCGATCAACGCCAACCGTAACCCTCGAACGATGGTACCATTGGCTTTCTCGCACAAGCCATTTGCTTGGGGATGGTACGGACTGGCCATGATGTGGCGGACGCCACGTTCGGAGAGAAAGCGCCGAAAAGCTTTTGCTGTCAAGTTGGTGCCTCTGTCACTAACCAACTTTTCTGGCCGCCCAACTGTATTGAACATTTGGGTTAAAATGTTTACCAGCGTAGCGGTGGTGTTTTTGGGAGTAGCAAAAGCCCACACATAGCGCGAGTGATTATCCACTAAAAGTTGGATATACTTTGCGCTAGTGTTGGCTGCTGACGAACCCATAACCACCGTATCGATAGACCAAGTGTCCATTGGCTGGGTAGGCGTAGGTGGCGGTTGGAGTTGACCCAATGGCGCCGCGTTAGGTGTTTTAGCCATTTGACACGTATGACACGATAATACGTGTTGACGAAGGTCGTCAATAACGGTTGGCCACCAATAATGTCCAGTAACGAGAGCCTGTGTCTTTGCTATCCCGAAGTGACCGTGTTCGTCATGAAAATGACTGATAACACGGCTTCTAAGGGATTTTGGGACCAGTATTCTGGCTAATCCGCGATGCCGGTTGACGAGTAAACCATCCTTTGTGCCGACATTTTTGATGGCAGATGTGTCCATCCCTTCCTGTCCTGCCTTTATCTCTTCATTAGTTATAAACATAACTATTGGAGAGCGAGATAGGGCATCGGGAGCCTCATTTTTTCGTCCGCTTCGGTGATGTATGGTGTAATCATACACCGATAAGCGGACGGACCAACGAAAGAGGCGACTTGAAGGACTTTTGATACTGAAAAGCCATTGGAGAGCGTGATGGTCGCTATAGATGTCGATGTGTTTGCCGTGGACATAGACGTGGAAATGTTCCACTGCTTCAACCACGGCAAGACATTCGGCTTCTGAAGCACTGTATCGCTCTTCATGACAATTAAGTCGCCGTGAATAATATGCCACAACTCTTTGATGGCCTTCATCGTCTGTTTGGGTAAGTATGGCACCTATACCGATAGAACTTGCGTCGGTGTGTAGGCGCACCGGTCGATCGGGTCGGTATATGGCTACCACCGGCTCAGAAGTTAAGGCCTTTTTAAGGTCTTCAAAAGCTGTTTGTTGTGTCGGCGTCCATTCAAAGACGACATCTTTTCGGGTTAGCCGCGTTAGTGGTTCAGCTACTCGACTAAAATCTGGCACGAAACGTCGATACCAGTTGGCCAATCCGATGAACCTTTGGATGGCCTTTGCTGATGTCGGCGTCGGGAAGCACGAAACGGCTTCTGTCTTTGCCAAAGATGGTCGCTGAAGACCGTGGCTTATAGTGAATCCAAGGTATTCAACTTCGCTTTGGCCAAATCGACATTTCTCACGCCGCAGACGTATGTTTGCGTCGGATAGGCGAGAAAGTACGCGGCGGAGTAGGAGGTGATGTCTTTCTTCATCCTCGGCGTATATAATGATATCGTCGAGGTATGGGATTACTCCTTTGTATAGGAGGTCCCCGAGAACGTTCCGAACCAGTCTTTGAAAAGCTGACGGAGCGTTCTTTAGTCCAAATGGTAGGACGAGCCACTCATAATGGCCATCAGATGTGACAAACGCTGTCACTTCAACAGATTCGGGAGCTATTGGGAGATGCCAATAGCCCCACGCCATGTCTAATACGGAAAATAGACGAGCCGTGGCCAACCGATCGATGATGTCTTGAACAATTGGCATCGGTTGGCGTTCGTCAATGGTCACGGCGTTCAAGCGGCGATAGTCAATGCAGAGACGACGGCTACCATCTTTTTTGTTAGCCAGTGTCACAGGTGCGGCCCATGGGGAAAGGGATTCCCTGATGAGTCCTTTGGCCATCAGTTCGCTAATTTGTTTGCGAACTTCGGCCGTATCTTTCTCTGAATGACGATACGGCCGTAACGCTATTGGAGCTATGTTTGGTAGTAGCCGTATAGCGTGTGCAGTACCACTTACTCGGCCAATATCAGTACTGCATGTTGAAAAAACATGACTATACGGCTGGATGAGTGAGTCCAGTTGTTTCTGCTTGAGTGCAGATCCAGTGATTTCTGTTGTTGCCAAACAGATGGCCGATTTCCCTTCGGCTGTTGTCCGAAACACCTGATCGGTTACCCAATTTTGGGTAAATCCAAATAGGCGTCCGGAAGCCTTGCCAATGATGTAGGGGTAGGGAGAGCCGGCAATGACCTGAGCGCTGACTTGTCGGGTATCGTCACCAATTCTCAACGCGACATTGACCATGCCAGCACTGCGCGTTTGACCACCCAGTCTGGTAACAACAATAGCCGTGGATGAGCGTGGCCTTACATTCGACCGCGCTGCCAACGACGGCGACATTACATCAATAGTGCTGCCACCATCTACAAAGGCTAGGACTTTGATGCCGTTTACGGTTACCACTATTCGGGACGGCTTTATCGGGCCAGTACGGGTCGCGACGGCGAGCACCGACTCATCAGTGGAAACCATGACGTTGTTCCGGCTTTCCTGAGGCGTAGACTGTCTACGTGGGCACTCTCGATGCCAGTGATAGTTAGACTCGCCAGCTTCTGTACAAAACCGACACGGAGTCGGCGGGACGTCACGTTTTCTGGTGTGTCTTTTGTCCGGGATTGTGGTAAGTACCGTAGGCCTACCACTAAACCGAGGATTGGCTCCCTTCGGCTGCTGAGGTATTTGTCGGCGAATTGTGGCCTCAAGTTGAAGGGCTATGGCTAGCCATGCCACGGATGTGCTTGGCTTAGCGCATAGTAGATACCCTCGATATGTGGCCGGCATCCCTTCAGTGAGTTGAGCCACGATGTCTTCTTCGGCTAAATTGATTTGCCGTAGAGGACGCATCTTGTCATCGTAGTACGTCTGAACGCTTTCTGTAAGCTTCAGACGCCGATGCTGTGCTTCCACAAGTGGGTTGGCCGCCGCAGGTCCAAAACGGGCAATGAGTAGTGTCCTTACATCTGCCCATTTCAAGTGATCCATACTTGGGGCGATGTCGGCTGCGTACCAGTTGAGGGCGTCATCAACAACATGGGCCATAAGACTGTGGATGCGGTCGGCATCCGTCTTACCTTTGGTGACGACCTCAAAGAGGTTACACCAAAGGTCTGCACGGATCACAGTTTTGTGACCGGAGAATTTGGCCAGTTGTTGTCGGTTATTACAACCATTGGTGGTTGCAGCTACGGCCGTTGTGACGTCTGTGGCCATATCGTTGGTGTTAGTGCCGGATCGGAGGAGCGGTATGGTGTGGCTTTTGTTTCACTAACGGGGAAGAGTTGTATGCGGCGAGTATACCTGTGTATAGGCGTTACGTCGATTACGGTGTCGGCGTCCTCTTCTTGGAGGTCTTGTTGGTGGTGGTGGTGGTCGTCCTCTTCCGCGGTTCGGGTCTTTGTTTTCTTTGTCGGAGTCTTCGTCTGCGTCTTGTGGTCGTTGGTTCGGAGGTGATGGCATCTACTGTCTTCACAAATGCCAACAATGGATTGATTGCGAGGTGATCCTACCGTGACTGCGCCAAATGTGGGACCGAGTGTGGTGCGTATCGCGTGCGTGGCGAGCGGACGGCCAGCGGCTAGCGGTGCGGACGACGGGAGCGGAGCACTGGTCGTAAACCGGCGAAAGAGATAGACTTTTTTCTTTCTAAACACTTTATTTTATTTTTCAAAAACTGCTTTTGTGTGTCACACGTGGCATCTAAAGTGAGTGTTGGGCAGTGCAATGTGCACTGCCCTTAAGTATGGGTCAGTTGACCTACATTCCTGAGTAGATGGGTTTTTATGACCCATTCAACTCAGGATTGTTGGCGCCGCGATTCTCAGAATCAGGCGGCTGCCTCAATATATATTTATTATTATAGCTTCTTTGATATAATATGATATTGTTTTTTGTTATAATACAATTGGTTTTTTTGTTTGATTACAAAAATATATTATATACTATAATATCATATATTAAGGATGTGTGTATGTATGTTATGTTAGATAAAATCTATTAAATATTACATTAGCTTTATTGGTAAGGTATGGAAAGTATTATATAAAGTTTAATTTACAAGACAAATGTGTACTATATTTAATCAATAAACCTATTTGGACAGCACATGTAGTTTTATTTATGATAGCATATCATTTAACTTTGATTTTCTTAGTATCTAATGATCTATACATTGGTTAATATGTTTATAAATGATGAAATTTTTGTATGTATGGCAATATAGACAATATTCAATGTTTATAAATAAAGATTTATACTAAAAAGCTATTCAATAGCAACTAAAATGCTATCATTGATTAAGCAAATAGAAAAATATTTATTATAAACTATAATACAGTTAAAATAAAATAAATATATAAATTGAAATATACAGTATATTGATCTACCGTATTATAAACTATAGTATGAAATATTTATTATATATTATATAAATAAATAAAACTAAAACTTCTAACTAAAGTCTATAATTAAATGAATGCATTTACTATAGATTTTTGTTTTGTTTTTTGCAAAATGCATGTATTGGTAAAAACAAACAAATTTCAAATAAGTTTGAAACACTCCCTAAATTTACGACAACTTAGATTGTTTATACTGTTTTTGTTTTGTTTTGAAATATATTTTTAAAACTGTTTTAATTATCACACATATATATATAGAATAATATATATAACATTAATAAGTATACGTATTATGTATCTAAGAAAATAACAACTATTGAAAAGCATATTAACGTTAATATTATAAAAAATATATTGTTTAGAAAAAAAATCTGTTAAAATGATTTTAATTTATTAGAAAATTATACATAAGATTGTTATATTGTCTTTTTATTATAAGTGTAAGTTTTATTAATAATTAATAAAAGTTATAATAATAATAATTACAAAAGTAAAAATAACAAAAATGTCTATTAAAATAAAATACTAGAAAAAATTATTGAAATTCATAAATATAATATTTTTGTATTACTTGATAATACTGTATACTATGTCTATGTATTATACTGTATATACAAAAATTTTGAGCGTAAAAAATGTTTTACTAATTATGATTATTAATCAAATTAAACACAAAAAAAAAGTTTTTTTTTCTAAAATCAGATATAATGTATAAATATATTAACTAATAAAGAAGCGTTAATATTTACAAGAAAATATATATTTTTGTTGTTATTGTATTTTATTGTTATTTTTTTTTGTTTGTTAAAATCATGTATTATTATCTCATATTAAACAAAAGTTTTTACACAATAATATACATAATATTTTATTATATATATATATATTTAATATTTTATGATGTTTTCATGTGTTGTTGTTTTCTACTAAATTTATAAAAACTAATACCAATAATACTGTATTATTACTGTATTATTATAATAGTTGTACAAAATCTCCAGCAAATAACAAAAACAAAAAAAACAAGTATACAGTATATACACACTAAAACACACACACTTTATAAATAAAAACAAAAAATATTATAAATATTTTTAATTTACATAAATTTTTATAGCATATCTCGGCGTTGACCTAACACTTCAGCATTTTATCGATATTTTAAATCAAAAAACAGACATCAATTTTAGAAAATAAAATCATCAACAAAAATAAATAATGATAACTAAAAAAATATAATATAATAGTTAAAATATTATATATTACTCTAAATTATAACATATATTATAAGTCATACAAATTATAACATATGGCATAAAAGTGTTATATATAATAAACATCAAGTGTCTATACTATTTTTATTTTTTATATAAAATATATGATAACTTTTATAATTTAAGATAATATTAATGTATGTGTTGTATATATCATGAATAAATAGAAGTTCACTAATGTTTAGCATAATCAGGAAAAATGATATTTTTGAAAATTCAATGTCAGAGAGAGAGAGACAGAGAGAGAGAGAGAGACAGAGAGAGAGAGAGAGAGAGAGAGAAGAGAGAGAGAGAGAGAATAATAACAAATAATAAACATATTTAAGTTTAAATAAGTTGTGGTGAATGTGGAAGACTCAAGTTTTTCCTTAAACCCATGAATGACCTACCTTTCCCTCAAACTGTTTATCATTTAATCAAAATAAAAATGTCATCTTTTAATTTTTTCGCAATTTTAAATTATGATTGCGTTATCTCTCTCTCTCTCTCTCTCTCTCTCTCTCTCTCTCTCTCTCACTCACTCACTCACTCACTCACTCACTCACTCACTCACTCACTCACTCACTCACTCATTCACTACTATTTATATAAAAATTTATTTACATTATTGATAACTACAATGATTATTATTAACATTATATTTTTCTCACACTATTGTGAATATATCAAAATAAAGCTATGATTGGGCGTCGATTGATAGATAGAATCACAAATATATTATTAGCATTATTAGTATTTATATGTGTATAAACATATGTATACAAAAATATTGTAATATAAATAATATTATTAAATATATTAAAGTTGTGTGTATTTTGATTGAGAGGGTAGTCCTATCGTGATTGTGTACTGGGATTCTCGGGGATCGGGTTCTCATACAGTGTGTATACTTTTTAGAGAGGGACGAAAGTTTATAACTGATAAACTGATTAAATAGTTATTTTTATGTACAGTACAATAATAAAAATTAAATGACATTGTTATCAACAATTTCAATTATGGGAAAACACAAAATTTTATATAAATTTTCTCAAAAAGAGAGTGTATAAACATTTGTTAATAATAATAAATTTTAATCACATACAAATGTATATATATATATAGGGTTATGCAATTGTAATTATATTATTATACAATAACTTATATGCGATTTGCCGTTAGATTATTAGATTTGTCATAAATGTGTAGTATTTTCTTAAATACTAAAATTAAATAAATATTTTAAGTACACAAACGGTGTGTCTCCCAGAATAAGCATATATTTTTATGAACGTTAATATTATTACTATAATATTATTAATAATATATTTATGGATATAAATGTTCCGCATTTTTCACAATCAATGCAATGAATCAAAAATATGTTTGACATCTTTTGATGTAATTTTGACTGTTTATATATATATATATATATATATATATATATATAAATTTATATTTGTATTTTAATATTCAATACATTATACAAGATATACATTATAATATTAGTGAATTTCTCTCCACTATATAATAGTCGTAAAACAGATGATTTTTTGTTGGATAAAAAAAATAAAATTTGATTTTACGATAAAATATATCCAACTCTTTCTAAAAAATGTGTGTTCAATGCGTTTCCTCGTAAAATGCGATATCATTTAAAGATTAGATACATTTTTTATAAGTATTATGTCAGTAATAAAATGACACAAACAAAACAAAACAAAAAATGGGATAAACTTAAAATCAACACAAGTATTTGAAATGAAAATATAAATTATTTTTTTAAAATTTAAATTAACAATTATATGCTTAGACACATAGGAAATTGAGTAAATAAAAATTTATTTTTGCTAGTATCATTTTTTGAATTTAAAAAAATATTTTTTATTTTTTTATTTAGACATTTTTTTATTATGTTTTTTTCTTGGAACTTATATAACGGTAATGCCATATACAGTATATACAGTATATATTTGGTACACCAATAATAATAATAATATTCATGTCGTACGGTATTTCAAAGATAAACAATAACTTTTTTTGGTGATGGGTCTGAATAATATTATATAACAATAATAATAATAATAATATATGTTATACAGAATAATAAAAAAAAATTAAATCTACAAAAAATAAATAATTTTTTTAGTTATATCTTATAAATGCCTTACAACTCCTTTTCTCTAAATAAAGGCACAGCTTTTTTAATGACAGTCAGTATTCACGCCTTTTGAATACAAAATTTAATGCAAAATATTATTATAGTGTACTGTATATTGAATATAATAATAACATTTATATAATTTAATACAAGTATATATGATATATACTGAACTTTGTTGTATTTATTATGATATCAAGAATTCATAAATAGAGAAATCAAAACATTTTTATTTCTACCCAAACCTCTATTTGTTGAATAAATTTTTTGTTGTTCATTCAAATGTATTTTATTTATTATAAAATTTTGTGTTATGTGTTTTATCATTTGAATGTTTACACAAATAAATTTTTTTTAAAAATTAGTTAAAAGACTCGATACTACAAAAGAAAAGTGTAGTAACAAAACAAAAATATTGTTTTATATATGAAAATAACAATAAAATATTTCATTAACTTTTGTGTTGTGAACAAAACATTATATATATAATAAATGGTTGACTAAATATATTTTTTATGAATTTATGTATTATAATAATTTTTGTACAATTATTTTATTATTTTACATAATAAAAATCTATGGGTTTTATGGAAAAAATATTAATATTAAAAAATCTTTTTTTTATATATATAATAACTTAACTAAGCATTTGATATACACAAATAGTCACAAATGATAAAAAAAAGTTTATATTTCATATAAAGTTTACAACAACAACAAAAAAATGAAAGATAGATAAGTTTTTTAATAGTTAAACTTAGGTGGCAAATGTTGTACTATTAGTATTACTACACTATAATATTGCAAATGCTATCACAACAACAACAACAACAACAACAATAAAAAACTAAAAAACATTTCACAACAAAAGCAAAAATAGGAAAAGAAATGTTTGGAAATGAAGGTTACGTTTTATATAAGTTTTTCTGATTATATTATATAATAATAATAATAATAATAATAATAATAATAATACAAATAATAATAATATATGCATTGAACGCACATTAAAAACACATTAGAGACACGATTTATTCAGTCGTATAAATCTATATATATTTATGATTAATACCGTTATTACAGTATATTTTACACCACAATTTGTGCGTTAAAAAACATGTGAAAAAAGTATTTATACACATTGTATAGATATATTTTTTGTTATTTCAAATATGATTTTTTTCAGTCAAAAAAAAAGTTTTCAACAAAAAAATATTTATTATTATTATTATTTTAAAGTTTTTTTATAAAATATATATTATAATTGTATATTCTTGATATATAATTTTTTTATTTAAGTTTAAAAACTAAATAAAAATAAAAACAATATTTTTTTTTAACTTATATGTCCCGTTGTATTCATAATAAATCATTTCCACACTTGTATTTTGGATATTTTTTATTCAATTATAATACGACTAACCAAATAAAAAATGCTTTTTGAAAAATATTATTATTATTTAGTTTTTTGTTTATTAATATAAATAACTTGAAATACAATATTCATGTAAATCTAAGTTCACTTCTGAGATCAACAATTAAAATGTTGACATTTGTTTGATTGATAACCGAAACAAAATATGAGAATAATTTAATTAAATTAAATAATCCGTAAAATCTTTACAACAATAGATACACTTTATTATACTTAATAACACAATATAATATACTATATAAATTTTTTTTATATATTTATATATATATACACATATATCTTATTTTAATGTAGTCAATTATAATACTAAAATCTTATACACAAACATTAATTGAAAATTACACAGTATATATGGTTAATAAAATTATTACATAAATATGATTGTATGTATAAAAGGTTACAAAATAAAATTAATACATAAGAAACATGTTTTTTCATTAAGTGGCATTTAATTTTTGGTTAACAATATCAAAATGATAGTAATTTTATATACAATATAATATTATATATGAATTCCAAGCAATTATGAGTTTTGCAAATGAAAATTATGCTAATTTACTGTATATATCGACTCTTATACTCCTCCTAACAAAAAACTAATTAACTATTTAACTATTATTAAATGTTATTTTTTTATTTAATGATACTAAATATGTTTATATTATATTATATAATTTATATATATATATATATATATATATATATGTGTGTGTTTGTGTGGGTAATATACACGATGTAATTTAGGAAAAATTAAGCCAATTTTCAAACTATAATGATTATCAATTGCTTTGGTAAATGCTTACAGCAAATGATATGATATATCGTATGTTAGACTAGAAATGTGTTGCTATTTATGATATTATAGTATTTATAGTGAGATCGTTGTTGTCTGGGGTTTCACTTGTCATTAAAATGCATCCATCAATCCGGTCGCACTCATAAGATCTAAACTCATTTGACCCAAACTTATTTGACCCAAATCATTTGACCCAAACTTACTTGACCCAACTCATTTGACCCAAACTCATATGACCCAAATCACTTGACCCAAACTTATTTGACCCAAATCACTTAACCCAAATCACTTGACCCAAATCATTTGATCTAAATCATTTGACCCAAATTACTTGACCCAAATCATTTGACCCAAACTTATTTGACCCAAATATTATTTTATTTTTTCAAACTATATAATATATATAAATGATACAAAAATTAATAAAATAATAATCTAAATAGTTATAAAATTTAGAACTTATTAATATTTATTTACTGTAAATAGTATTACATATTAATTTTTAAAAATATTATATAAAAAGCCAGAGATATTACCAATTGGTTAAAAAATGAATATGGAATAAATATTAATGTTCTAAATTTTCTAACTATTAAGTTTTGTATCATTTATATATATTATATAGTTTGAAAAAATAAAATAATATTTGGGTCAAATAAGTTTGGGTCAAATGATTTGGGTCAAGTAATTTGGGTCAAATGATTTAGATCAAATGATTTGGGTCAAGTGATTTGGGTTAAGTGATTTGGGTCAAATGAGTTTGGGTCAAGTGATTTGGGTCATATGAGTTTGGGTCAAATGAGTTGGGTCAAGTAAGTTTGGTTCTAATGATTTGGGTCAAATAAGTTTGGGTCAAATGAGTTTAGATCTTATGAACTAGACCCCCATCAATCACTTGAGCTAATAGTGGCTAACAATAAATATAGTTTTGTATATACTTTATACTGTATATAAAAGTCATATACTGTACAATATTATCATATTATGGTTTAATATACATATTATATGAAAGCTAAGACACGACTCGAAATGTGCAACACATTAGCCAAACAAAAGCCCAAAAAAACTCTCATCTCTTAAATGGTCTAAAAAACTAGGAAATGATATAAACCTATAATAATACTAATAATATATAGTAATAGTGATAATGTTTGAGTGAATGAGTTAGAGTTGATATTTAATGTAAACATTAATTATATTAAATTTGTTTTAAATGAATGACTTCTCCAAAAAAACAATAATTTGATAAACTTTATAAATACATAAAATAGTTTGTTTACAATACAGTATATTAATGTCTATTTATTATTTCACACTTTAATGTGAGATTATAAAATACATGAATAAATTTTTATAATTGTTTTTTATATTGTTAATTTATTTATTTACAAACAAAACATTAAAATTTATTTTGTATTTATATCATTAGTTTTACAAAATTAAATTAAGATACTAAGTTTTAATTATTGTAAATTAATGCTAAAATCATGTAAAATTAATGTTAATATAATTCTTTAGTATTTAACAATTTAATTAATATAAAACTTGTATGACATTAAAATTAATTTAATATATTAAAATTAAGTATATAAAAAAGTTATAAATAATTTTATTGATCTTTTAATACAAAACAACATTTTTTATTGAATTTTGTAATCAAATTATAATAATTTGCATTGCAAATATTGATGTAACTTTTTAAAAAGTATTTTTAATTAAAAATTACAATTTTTCTTATCAATAGCATAATTAAGTTATAAAAAATTTTATAATATAATCATGAAAAATACCAATTTAAAAAATAATTGTTTAAATGATATTATATCTAATGATACATAAATTAAAAATAAATTATATTTTAAAACTATATGCATTATATTTGCTAAGTTTATAATACATAAGTTAAACATATGTCAAATTTTATCATCCAAATTATAATAGTGATGTCGAATTAAAATATTTGATACAATTGATAACAAATATCTAATTTTTGTTTTACCAATTATTTTGAACTACTATTTTTGATAGCAATCATTAAATTGTTGTACAAATTGCTGTATTTTGTATTAATACAGATTGCCATAATACAGTCTGGGTTTATATTGAGTTAGATAGCATCAAAAATACGGTAAATTAACAATTATAGACAATGTATGTATATATTTGATAGAAAGAAAGAAAGAGAGAGAGAAAGAGAGAGAAAGAGAGAGAGAAAGAGAAAAAGAGAGAGAGAGAGGATAGACCTTTCGTGAGTGCACTGGGAGTTTCAGAGATCGGGTTCTCACAGATAATGAGACAAAGACTAAGAGAGAGAGAGAGAGAGAGAGAGAGAGTCAGAATAGGAGAGAGGGAAGTATTAATGATTTAACTGTTAAAACATTTTTGTCTAACAAAAGTAAATGACATTTTTATCAGTGAAATATTTGAATTGTGAGAAAACATCAACAAAACAGTTAGCGCAGTGTTGAGCAACACAATAGTGTGTCTCTATTATTATTATATATATTTAATGGTTATATACAATATATATATATATTTTTCTAACTGTTCCTCAAAGTAGACAACAAGTTCATGTGACCACTTCTGATGAGATTTTCATAAAAAAATAGTGTTTGCGTTTGACTTTGAATTTTAAAATCGCATTTATTTTAATGTATTTTAATGCAATGTAACTGTTTTAGTAGTGATATTTTCACATTTGTTATTAAAGTCAATATAAGTTATTTAATTCACTAATAATAATAATAATATACTTTGTTTTTATGTTTAAATGATTCCGCGTTTTGTGACCAATCGATGGCAATTGAAATTATATTTTGAAAATTGTGTTCACATGTTTATACTAGTTATATGTTTGAATGATTTGAATTTAATGTTTTTATATTATGATAGATACATAAGTCTTAAATTGTAAATTCAAAAAATTTTTTTTATTATTCTATAATTTGATGCTCTCTCTCTCTCTCTCTCTCTCTCTCTYTCTCTCTCTCTCTCTCTCTCTCTCTCTCTCTCTCTCTCTCTCTCTCTCTCTCACTCACTCACTCTCTCACTCCATGTTATGTATATTTATATAAAAAAAATTTGATAAGATAAATAGATTAAAGATATTATGTCAGCAAATAAAATTGATAACATAAATAAAACAAAAGCATTTCTTTATTTTCCATTCAATGATATTGAAAAAAATTGCTAAAGTTTTTAAACACACAAACATAGACTCACACACAAACATTTAGCCATTAAATGTTGACTTTGAAAAAACAAGTGTATATTTAGTGGTAAAATACAACATATTTCTCTTCCTCGAGATATTTTCCTCTCAATTGTTTGATATAAACTGTTGTAAAAGATTATTCAGTTGTGTAGTCAGTCATTACTAGGAAATGTCTAGTAATTTAGTTTACAATTAAATCACAAAAATAAAATAAATTAAATTAACCTCTTTTTTAGTTTTATGTTGTTATCACTAATGATATGTTTTCATTTCACTTAATTATATATAAAAACAGTCAACTTATATATACAATATATATAAAGTTACTTTTATTTACAAATTAAACTGAAATTATAAAAAACAATAACATATATAGCAATAATAGCACAATTTCTTACAATTATCTCAATTTTTAAAATTTAATGTTAGCTGACTCTCTAATATAAATTTATATATAAAAGTATATTAATTATACAGTAATGTTATGACAATTTAAAATTTATACAATTAATATATGTGTTTGCGGCTAATTATAAAATACAGTATAATATCTTGTGAGTGCTTATATTGTTTAGTTATGTAATATTATTGTAATAATAATAATTGTAATTTCCATCAATCATTTGTTGGTTAATAATGTTAATGATGCTAATAATAAATACAATTATAGTAAATAATATATATATATATATATATAATATACACACAGTATATATGATATGATATATGTTTTTTCAAAAAGCTGTGACTTCAGGTTTTAATGAACAACACATTAACTGTAAAAATGAGAGATTCATGTCTTCAACAAACGGTATAAAAACTAGGAAATAGAGTATTAAAACCAGTAATAATAATAATAGTAATAGTAATGGAGAAACTTATTAAATAATAAGTTGTTATATATAGTATATCATATGTGTTATGTGTTATGTGTTATTTATACAGATATATGATATATATATATATACAGTATAAGTGTGTTTTTTGAAATAAAAAAATTGAAACACTTCCCCAAACCTGTTGGTTTCAATTATTTAAATGTTGATTCAATTCACTGATCACAATTGGTTTGGGCAATGATATACCACATATAAAAAAATTTAATTAAATTATAAATATTATGTATATTGTATTATAAAAGAAATTATTATTTTCACTATTATATACTGTAGACGGCGAGAGAGAGAGAGAGAGAGAGAGAGAATTTATATAACTTTTTATAATTGATTTTTTCATATACAGTAAGAATACATTGAATTCAAAAAAACTAACATATAATAGTGTCTCATAAATTTGACTCCCAGACATAAAAACTACTGTAGATATCAATTATGAAATGTAATAAAATTGTAAAAAAAAATCAAGTTTGCGTCGAAAAAAACTAACATAAAATATTGTTGACGTAGAGATTACAGCAAAAAATTAATTTTGCTTTCGATTATATCAATATAAATGAAATATTGAAAGAAATATAAAAATAATAACAATTGAATTAAAAATGATTTTTATTTTAGTCAAACATTTTATTTCGATCTATAATAAAAAGTATAAAAAATAGTTATTAGTTATATTATAGTTAGTTATAACTTAAGTAAAAAAATTTAAAATTTTAATGAAAGTGGATTGAATTGAGTGAATGAACTTAAATGGTAATTAAAATTATCAAATTTATTTTACGTTAAAATTTTAAATTATCTCAAAGATGTTTATTAATACATTTTACAAATATTGCGAAACTTTACATTATAAAAAATTTAAATATGCAATAATTAAATCAATATAGAAAAAATTTGACAATAATATAATATTATAACTTATTATTATATATTAGGTACTCAAATTAATTTTTAATGTATGTATTCATTATTGAATTAAAATAGTGAAGCTAAATTATAAAACAAATTTACTATCCATTATATAATAAAATATTTTTTCAAACTATATTATTATAATTGAATTTTCAATGAAATTCTATACAATTTTTTTAATAAACAAATATTTTTGTTGATGCATTTATTGCGTGGATATTATTTATCTAAATATTGTAATCTGATTATATATATATATAATATTTGCTACTTGAGTTACAGTAATGTAATTATTTTATAAATTGTATTGTATATTCAATTTAAAAATTCATATTTATAAAACTTACATCTAATAATAATAATAATAATTTTTAATAATATAGACTAGAAATGAATTACTATAATAAATAAATATTTATAAAATAATATAAAATAATTGATTAAAACTAGAAATAAATCTAGGTTATTGAAATAACATTTTATTAAAAAAAATATTCTCATATAATTTTTTTTAATTAAAATAAATATTTAATTATAATAAATATCAATGTTATCGTATATTATTTATTATACAAATATATTTTTTAATTAATATTTTTCTCTGATTATAGCAAATGTATATTTTCTATTTCTCTTAATTGTTTTTAAATAATAAAAACCGGTATATATATTCAATAGACAGACTAACAGGTTCACTATGTATTATTTCAATGCCAGTGCTGGCAATAGGCTATGCTATGATAAGCTATACATTTTAGTATGCTTTACGCTGTCGACCGGTGCAGACATATACCTGTAGTTACGCAACTAAATGCATACTTACAGTGCAAACATAAACATACAAATAGAAAATAGAGATAAAAGTTATTATGAATTTAATTTATTTTAAAGGTATTATTTTATAAATATGTGGTGTGTTTGTTATCTATAAATTAAATAATTTTTTTAAAAGTGATATTTTACAAAATAAATAAAACTAATAAACTTCATTAAATGTGGTTTTTTAAAAAATAATATTTAACTATAATTTTTGTGTATATAATTTTATCCAATCGTAATGATTACTAGTTAATTTATAAAATGTGATTTTGCTAGATTAATTTTTATATTTTACATTATTATTATTTTATTATATACTTTATAACTATATTTTTTAATGAAAAGTTTTAGTTTTTGATGTGTCGTCGATGTGACAATTAATTTTTGGTTTTGTAAATTTGTAAATAAAAAACTGTATATCAGAATCAAATTTAATTTTTAATTTTTGAGTAAAATTATTCAATGGTGTAAATTTTAAAACTTTTTTTTTGTACTAATTTAAGACCAAAATTAATTGTTTGACTATTTTTTTGTTGTTGTTGTTAGTGTAACATAACATTGATTACAATGCAATCTCTAATCACATATTTATTAATAAAACACATGTTTTTACGGATATTTGTCCCAATTCTGGTCATTAATTTATTTTCATATAATTATGTTATCGCACAACAAAAATGTAAGTAAATTTTGAATAAACGATTATTGTTTGTTTGATTGATTGATTGATTGATTGTCGCATAATTTATTTTTTTAATTTTAAAAATTAAATAAACATATTTTTATAGCCATCTGTCCCAGTGATAGTACGATCACATTTGAGTTAATAACGGGTCAGACATTTAAAGCACCGGCCGATATCATCGAGTCATACACCGGTGTCATGCATCTGACTGATTGTCTTCAATACTGTCTGCTGAACGATACGTGCAAATCGGTAAACTTCGAGACAGGACTGTGTGTTTTGGTCAGTTCATCGGCCAATCAGAGACCCGAAGCTATGATATCGGCACAGTTTCCGACGTTTACTATATATGCACAGAAAGTTTGCCTAAAAGGTTATTATATTATAATTTCTTAAATACAGTATTTATTATTATTCTTATTATTATTTTCTTAAGAAAACAATATATTAAAAATAAGTGTTTTGTTTATCTCAATAGTTAAAAATTTCATCTAAAAAACTTTTTTATACCATATTTAAGTTTTATGAGTAAAAAAACAAATTAATAGTTTTTATTAATAATTGATTGACTGTTAAAACTACTCTTAAAACTTTGGTGTCTTATTTTTTAAGTTGTTTTTCATAATTCTGATGTCTATTTTCACATTAAAATTAATTAAAACTACTTTTTTGGTTTTATTTTCTATTTTTCAATCAACAATTTTAATTTGATATACTTTTTAGATAAGTTTCAGGTAAATAGTGATAAACTCATTCATTTACTACATCAACAGCAACATACAGTGTATCTGTGTTTTGATATATATATCAAAACACAGGTATATTGTGTATGTTGTTATAAATGTGGATAACTTTTTTTTCGGGGCATAAATATGAAGTTACAGTACCGAGACTTGTAATTAAGTGAGTGTAGGCCATAAAAAATGATAAATCGCTTGAATTAACATAATTTTTCGCATTGAAATTGTATGCGCTTAGAGGGTCGTGCTTATAGTAATGCCTATATTATATACTGTATATCTAAAAATATTTTATATAATATATATAAATCTACCGTATATTATATAATAATGGACAAAGCCGGGTATATTTTAAACAAAAAAAATTAAAATAATTATCATTTTTTTTGTTATTATTTTGATGATCTAAAATTCTAGCACATTACTTTGTATTATTATTATTATTATTTATGTTAGGAGATTAACTTTTTTAATGGGCATCTCATAGTTATGTCTAAAAATTATAGCCATAATTTTATACATTTTAAATGTATTGCATATCCTTAAGAGATATCTTTTTGAAACATCATATATAAAATAAATCATAAAATACATCTATTTTTCCCGAAAATACTTTCAAGTACTCTCTCTCTCTTTCTCTCTCTCTCTCTCTCTCTCTCTCTCTCTCTCTCTCTCTCTCTCAATAATCTCTATAAATAATATGATAAAAATTATTGATAATAATAGGAAAATGATAACTATCAATAACAATAACAATTAGTATTCAATAATTGCCAAAACTAAACATAATATAATGTTCATATATTATTATAAAAAAATCATTTCTATCAATATATTATTGCTATAAAATTTATAGTATAAATAATATACATTCTGTATAATAGAGATTAACCGACAGTGAAATTATCAATGTATACAATAAATACAGTATAAACTGTTGGCAAGTATTGATGTTTTTTTTGAAAAAAGCTATCATAATATATTTGATGTATATTTAATAGTTTTTTAAAAACCCATTTTATAGTTTTTTTTATTTTATTATTATTGGGCAATTGAATTAATTGATCTTTAACAGTTTACAGTTAATGATACTAATGATATGGTATTAATTTATTTATAGACAAAAATAAAGTTTGCATTAATGGATGGGCTTTTGAAAGGGTTAAGGGCTATGAATTGAAACGTTTGGCCAAAAAGACAGTAAAAGTACAGTCAAGGGTCGAGTGTATGAACTCCTGTCTCAATGAACAGACATTTGAGTGCCGATCCGTCAACTTTGATGACCAGAGCAACGACTGTTCACTTTCAGATATGGACAGACACACCATTAATGTTAGCGATGACCAGAGGATCCGTAACTTTGGACCGGCGTCTACATCGACAATGGATTATATGGAAAATAATTGCATCGATGGTAATAATAATAATTTTTAAAAAATATATTATTATTATTATTAAATTATTTATTTTGTGTTTATTATATTTTAGAACCAAAAAAGTTTTGTGAGTTTCATCCGATAGCCGGCAAAGTTTTGCGGACAGTCGACTCAGTCTACGAAAACGTCGATTCAATCAAACAGTGCAAAGAGCTCTGTCTGAACAGTCGCTTCCGGTGCCATTCATTTGACTACATCGACAGTGTCTGTCGGATCAGCCATTTGGACAAGAATTCAGTGACACATTTGGATAACCCGTACCTCAAAGTGTCTGCACAGACAACATACGAGTTGCTCATGTGTTACAATGGTATTGACAGATAACACAACACACATACCGACAAAACAATGAGACACTTAATATTTTACTGTAAAAGACTATAATTTTATTGCCAATCAATAGATAAATACAAGTTTTTTTGTCAAAGAAAAATGAATTTTTGTCAGATTTTTGAGAAAACTTTCAATTACTATGCATTGCATTGTCTATTGATTATAATTATTACAATCAAGTTTTTTATTATTTATTATCTATCGATTGTCATCTTAACACTTATCAGTGCATTGACTGATATAAAGTCTATCAATATTTATCAGTCATCAAACGTATTATTTTTTAAAAAACAATAATAATTTTACACTTACAACAAAAATTGTCTAAATTTTTATCTCTAAAATTTTTTATTTTTTATTTTCTTTGATTTTTTTCTCTTATCAGTCACAATACAATGTCATTCACGAGAAATAGTGACAAAAGTGAAAACCAGTCGTCTATTTAATGGCAAGATTTACGCCAGAGATCAGCCCAATCATTGTCTCAATGATATTAGCAATAGTCTTGAGTTTAATATAACAATGAAATATAATAACGACGATTGCGGTGTCCGTCAGTCCAGTCCCGGACACTTTATCAACGATATTGTTATACAACATCACGATCTGGTGGTCACAACCAAAGACCTGGCACTCGGCATATACTGTCGTTTTAATCTCTATAACGATAGCATGTCTTTCCTCGATTTGACTATTGATGGGTAAGAAAATATTTAATGATGAAAATGACTATATTTTTCTAACGCCATATTTAATGGTATTTTCCCTATTTATTCATATATAAGTATATAATTTATTTGCAATAATGGGTTGTAATTTGTACCTTAAAAGCATATATTGATATCTATATAAATATATTTCAATAGATATTGAAAATCTTACGATTTTATTATATAAAAATAATTCAAATATAGATTCGTATATTTCAATAGCTAAAAGCTAGCTATTTTGGTAACTAATTTGCTTTTCAAACAATATATATATATACAGTATATACTTATTAATAAGCGATAAAATAATTTATATTTGATAATAATATAAAAATTATTTTTTATAAAAGTAAAACTCTACTTAAAACACTTTTTTGTCAGTTAAAAGCTATTATTTCAGTCAATTTGCTTTACATTTATAGTCAGTTAAGCGATTCATTTGCTTTTTATCCTATCATTTATTTTTTTATATATTTCATTGGCAAATATTTTACTTTCACTCTGCAATCAAAAAATTTTTTATTCACTAAATTATAGTTGAATAATATTATTACTTTACAATAGACAACATTAGAGTAACAAAATTTTTTATTTTAAATAGCATTAGTTGTAAAAAATTATCTCTTTTTTATTTTCTTTATAGCATTAGGTTTACAACTTATGAATTACTAACCCTTTCAATGGGATTTCAATTTAGTTATTTTAGTTGTTTTTATTTTTTAATGTTTGTAATCACATTTTCTAAGTGATTATAAATCTTTTGTGTTATTTGGCCGGACGTTTACAAACACCTTTTGATATAAGATAGTAAGATACAGGTATTTTAAAAATCAATTTAAACACATATACAGTATAAAATATATGAGTATATATTATACAGTATATATACAGTATATTTTGCGGGTCTGCCATAGTATTGTTAAATGTGAAGACACTCCTAATGTTATTTAAAGTCAGTGTTAAATAATTTATTGGCAAACATATGTGAAAACTTTTTTAACAAACCTTTTAACTTTAGGGAAAATTTTTATATATAACTATATATGTATATACTGTATATATGTATATATTTATTTTATATACATTTATATAGTCTATGCATTAAATGAATAAATTTATTCATCACTTCACATACCATATTTATAACACTATTTGTTGTGTATGTGTGTGTGTTTGTCCTCAAAGTTTTTGTATATATCCAGTATGTGTGTAGTACACTGTGTACACATGTATAACAAGTTATATACTATGAAATAGATTAACCAGTTAGACAAATATATATAAATATATATATAAACATATACACAGATAAACAATGTTTTTTGTTTCTCAAAATTAAATAATAATAATTATTTATTTCCTGTTGACTTTGACAATCATGATAATAGTTTTTAATGAATTTCGATTATTTATTGCTTATAGTCATGTTATATTTTTTTAAATATGTGTGATGGGAAAATTTTATCATTATCATGTCAATGTCTAGTTAGCCTTAATTATTAATATATATATATATATATATATATAAAGGGCAAACATGCAAATATATACATAGTTGTCGATGAATTGATGAAATTATTTTTTTTATAGGAAATTATTTTTATGTTTATTTAAATGTTTTTAATGTAAGGGTTGTTAGTTAGTTAAAAATTATTTTTCTAATGTAACTCTTAGTGAAACCCTTAATGATATTATTATAGCATTAATTAGACAGCAATTATATATTTTTTAAAATGCTATTTTTCAATATTAATCAAAATAAGTACAGTATTACTTGATTTTTTGAATTCAAAATTAATTTATTTCAATATAATTTGTTATGATTGCTTTTCAAATTTGATAACATAATTATATAAAATTTTTTTATCGATAATTAAATATATTTTTACATATATTGATTCAGTACAGACACATGAATATACATAGATTGATAGATATTAGTTTTAAATATAATTATATAACTGAATATGTTATTTGTATGTTTGCTTAACTAAATGTTAAATCAATACAATATTTTAAAAAATTTTATTATGTATTTATTTTTAATATATTTATAAAATTATAGACACTTAGTACGATATTGCATAACAACATTGCGCACTATATATATGTAAATATTTCACAATTAATGTGATTTCACAGGAAAAAAAAGTTAAGATTTATATTTTAATATTTTTTATGATATGTAGTTTCACATAATATTTACAGATAAGCCCAACATTTTTATTTCTAATGGATTTATATACTGTTATTTTATACTAAACATTCATAAAATAATGGGTGTGTATGAGTATGTACTGTATGTGTAGATTATTATTTTATATAATACGGTTCGCACAAAGTGGTACTTAACAGTAGGGATACTTTATTTATTTATTTTTTGGTAAAATACAGTATTGTAATAGTAGAGGGGTTAATATGATATTTTATAGGACCTACCAGTTTGCGAGGTCCACCTTTAGTGTCAACAATTTGATTGTTTTTGGCAACTATTTTAAGATTTTCCTAAAACATAGCCCTCTCTATCCCTCCATTTGGCGAACCCTTGTGTTTCTATATACTTTCAAATCTGTTATTGTTTTTAATGTATGTTTAAAAACAATATGAATATTTATGTACACAAAAAAAGTTATTTAATAATCAAAAAACAAAAAATTGTTAATAAATTATTAAATACTATCCCTCTCTTTTGTTAACATAAGTCTATTAGTGCTGGTTTTAGTCATTAATTTTTTTAGAGGTACTGAATATAAATTTTTTTATATACATATAATACAGTATATATATATATATATAAAATTGAGTTCAATTAACTGATATATTCGGCAAAATTCATTTTATAATATGAAAACTACATTCAATATTATATACAATATAAGCATAATATGTTAGGCAATACCTATATATAATATATATATAAAACAGTTTTGCCCGAAGTTTTATCAGCGAAAGCGCTTTCAATGCATTCATTATATATATATATATATATATATATATATATATATATATATATTAGATGTAAAGGCAAACAGAAAACAATTTTTTTAAATCTTACGGTTAGGAAGATAATAGTTGCGGTTATCTAATAATT